>NC_056743.1:1310824077-1310916577 GCF_019279795.1 Protopterus annectens | reverse complement strand
TCAGACTAATAAACTGACAGGAAAATTTCCAAAGTGATTTCTGACAGGAATGTTGTTAAGATTTCCTTTCTTTTTTAGATATAGTTCAAGAACTATATAAAACAAACATATTTAGAAAGAAAATTACTTCAAAATTTAATTTTTTAAGTAATTAATTCCTGTCAGTGTAATGAAATTGGTGGAGCTGAAGAAATCTGCTGCTATCCTGTGTTCATCCTTGGCCACGCCCCCTAGTTTCCATTTTTGATGGAAGGTGTTCACAATTAAATTTTCCAGTGTTTTGCATAATGATAAAAGGAGCAGTTAATAACAGTTAAAATACCTGACATGCCCACATTTAAATACAAATACATACATATCTATATCTACTCCTACATCTATCTATATCTTCTTTGAGCTCAGCACTTGTTCAGAACTCATTGTAAGCAGTAAATAAGCTACAAGTTAATACAGCACTCAACTTTCCTCACTTGTCTAGAGGAAAACAGGTTTTAGTACTTAATAAATAAGCACCTATCCAGACATGTCTAAGGGTCAGCTCCCGGTGTTTTCTCCTGCCTACCTGATGACTCTAGGCATCTTGGGGCAATGCAGTAATTGCCTCATGTGCACAGACAACCCTCTCCTCTTACCACCCAACACTACAACATGTGAGAGATGCACTTATATAGCCAAACTGGAAGCAAAGCTCTCTTCTCCCAAGACTGGACTAGACAGTCAAAAGGAGGGTGTAAACACTTGCACCACACTACACTTATCACATAGTCCCTCAAAACCTACACCACCAAAACACACACATAGAAACACAAAACACACACCTACATTCGTGGAGGCTCTCAATAAAAATCTGCACAAGCAACAGGTACCTCCAGAGCAAAAATGCAAGCAACCTCCACCCCCCCAACACAACCCAAAGACACATAGCCCACAAACTCAGTGTGCCACTCAACCACAGCCCATAAGGCATAACAACGTACCCAACACTCTAGTCATAGGTGATTCTATAGTCAGGCAGACTGATGTTCCACTCACCAGGCTAAACAAGGAGACAGTTACTGTCAACTGCCTGTCGGGTGCCAGGGTCCACCACATAATGCACGCACTCAGGCCAATCCACAACAAGTACAAATATGACTCTGTCATTGTCCATGTTGGTGTGAATGACCTGAGACATACCTCCCTAGACTACATGAAAAGAGACATGAAGGAGCTGTCCGATCTTGTAGCCAGTCAGGTAGGACTCTAGCCCTGAGTAGCATCCGGCCATCACCCAGAATTATACCACAGTACAAGGACAAAATGATTGACTTCAACAATTGGCTAAGCTAGTGATGTCATTCTAAGGGGATCCAGTATCTGTCTGCCTGGGATGACATGATTGACAGACCACAATGCTTTGCCAGAGATGGCCTGCACCTGTCGCCCTTGGGATTCCGGATACTAGCTAAGGCTCTTGCCACCCCTATAGTGCCTTTTTTAGGCAAGGTTCAAATGACAAACTCACCACCGTAACAGGTACAAGCAAACAAAATCTGAGGGTAATGCTACTCAATGCTAGAAGTCTAAACCTCAAAATGCACTCACTCAAGGCACTCCTTATACTGGAGAACATCGACATCTGTGCAGTGGCAGAGACCTGGTTCAAGGCTCCAGAGAGTACCCCTGCATTACCAGGCTATAATTCATACCACACCTTTCAGCAACCTAACCTGGACCGAAACACTAAAAGCAGAGGTGTGCCCATATTCATTAAGGATATCCATACCTCCAGGCTAGTTGCTCAGCAGTGGTGGTGGTGCTGCGGTAGCGTTGTCGCCTCACAGTAAGACGTTGTCCTGTTCGATTCTCAAGTAGAGTGTCTTCTGTGTGGAGACATGCGTGAATGGGCGTACCTTCGTTGAAGGTTGTGCGTCAGAGCTGGCAACTCGGCATGTAAAAATCTACTGCCAATCATTAGCAGACCAGAGTTTCCGCTGTGGTGACCCCTAACTGGGGAAAGCCGAAAGACACAACAACAACAGGCTAGTTGCTCAGCATAATGCATCTGATATTATCCAAGTGCAACTAACTCTGGGCAAGACCACAATCCAAATTGTAGCATGCTACAAATCCCCCATCATGCCCCAGGATTCCCACTCCTTATTTCTTGATACACTGGAAAATATTAGGATACAACCTAACATCCTAATAATGAGCAATTTCAACTACCCCAACATTAACTGGGAAAACTACTCATACCAACACTTTTGCACAATGTTTTCTGGAATTCATAAATTCCAACACTTTGGATTAACTTATCCACACCCCCACCAGGGGCAGCAATATACTAGACCTGGTCACTACCAACATGGGCACTAGAGGTCAATTCCTTGTTGGTCAGATCTGACCACAATTTAATCACTCTAAACATCCACATCCCTTCCCCCACTCCCATTAGGGAAACCACTGTAAAAAATTTCTCCAAAGCCAACTTCATGCTTCTTAAGACAGAAGTGGCAAACTTCACAACACCCATGTAGACGGACAATAGAGGTACAACTGCTGAATCCTACACAAATGCACTTTATAAGCACTTACATGAGTGCATGGATCATGCAATCCCTAACAGAACCAAGATGCTATCCTCCAAAAAAAATGGAAGCCAATCTGGTGGTCCCCTGCCATAAACAAACTCTACAAAAGAAGAAAGAAACGGTTGCAAAAAAGAGTAAACTACCATGAGTGGAAGAGCCCCATGGTCAGCCTCACTAAAAAGCTGAGATCCCTCATAAAATCCTCCAAAACTAGTTATGAAACTGATTCTAAAGACAACCACAAAGCATTCTATAGCTATGTCAAGAATCTCAATGGCAACACTCAGATCTGCTCTTACTTACAGCACAGTGGTACTAAATATACAGAACCAACTGATATTGCCAACATTCTGGCAGATAGGTTGAGGGCTAACTTTACCTCCCTCTCACCCACTAAAGGGCCCATCTCTATACTGGAAGAATACAAAGTTCCTGTAATCACGGCTGCACAGGTAAAAACCACACTCTCCAAAGCCAAGAATACAGCATCCATGGGACCTGACAACATCCCAGGCTGCGTTCTACATGAACTAAAGAACGAACTGGCACCCCACCTAAGTACCATATTCAATCATAGCCTCACCTCAGGCTTTATGCCCACTGAATGGTGCACAGCAATGTTTATCCCACTCCACAAAGGGGGAGCCACTACAGACCCTGGGAACTACTGCCCCATTAGCCTGAGGAGCCCGGTCTGCAAGGCTATGGAACGTATCATCATGGAACTTATAAACAATGATATTGGTAATCTCCAAACTCTGGACCCCACCTAGTTCAGGATTGTAAAAGGCAGATCATTTATCCTAAACCTGATAGACTTCTTTGAAGCAGTCACCAAAGCCGTAGATGGGGGTAAGGTGGTTGATACAGCCTATCTAGATTTCACCAAGACTTTCAACACCATCCCCCACCCTGGAATTACAGATAAACTCATTAAATTAGGTATAAATCCCTATGTCACAAGATGGGTTGCCAACTGGCTCACTGACAGAACCCACACTGTGAAAGTAGCAGACTCCAAATCCGACTTCAGACCAGTGACAATTGGAGTACCACAGGGTTCAGTCCTGGGTCCTCTCCTGTTTTCCTGTTTGCTATCTACTTCTCAGAAGTACAGGCTAACACAGAAGGTCTTTGGCTAACGAAGTTCACAGATGACTGCAAACTAGGAGCCATAACTGAAACTCCTAATGATGTGGATATCCTACAAAAGGGCCTTACTGAGACAGATGCCTGGTGTCAAAGCCATGGCCTCAAGCTCAATGCGAAAAAGTGCATTGTCATCCCTTTTTGTAAAAACTCTGTACCCATGAAGTACTACATAGGCGGTAATCTACTTAACACCGAAAGTGTGATAAGAGACCTTGGGACACAGGTGGACAGTAGTCTCTCCTTTGATAATCACATTGCCACAGTAGTCAGGAAATCCTTCTACATGGCAAACCTCATCAGAAAAGGTTTCTCATCCAGGAAAAAATAGGTTATTGTTTGCCTCTACTCGTCACTCATTAGACCCATTATAGAGTACAATGCCCTTTTTGGTATGTACCTCACAAGACGTCTACAACAACTAGAAAGGCCGCAGAAATACCTCACAAAGAGGATTACCGGCCTCAAACAGATGCCCTACAGAGACCATCTCAACAAACACAAGCTTTACTCTTTCGAATATCACCCACTCAGAGGCAATCTCTGCCTAACATGCAAAGCTATGTCAAACCTAGAGCCGTTGGACATGCCCAACTTAAAGAAATCCCAATCCCTCCGAGCTACATGCTCTAGGGACCTAAACCTTGTCATCACAATAAACAGAACATGCTGGAGGGATAGATATTTTGAAACAAACTACCTATCTATATCAAACAAAACTCCTCATTAGCACTCTTCAAGAAAAATCTTGATGACTGGATGGGAGATAGGAAATTCACCCACGGGGTTCACTTTTGTGGCTCTGCTTGACAGGGGCTCAAGAAAATAATTTTCTTGGGTGGAGAAAGCCAGGGTACTTTTTGGCTAGGCTTATATAGGCCCTAGGGCCAATAGCCTAATACCTACCTATGAACCTATCTATATCTATATACATATATATATATATATATATATATATATATATATATATATATATATATATGTGTGTGTGTGTGTGTGTGTGTGTGTGTGTGTGTAGCTATAGAGATATAAATATATAGATATAGATCTATTTATTTATAGATATGTGTGTGTGTGTGTGTGTGTGTGTGTGTGTGTGTGTGTGTGTGTGTGTGTGTGTGTGTGTGTGTGTGCCTGTGTATGTGCCTGTGTGTGTGTCTGTGTCTATTGTAATTTAGAGTCTTTCTTTGCATTCACAGGTGATGTAGGTGCGTTACCCTCCTGTGGTCCATCTGATGTTAGTGTCCCCACAGATACTAGCAGTGATGAACATATGCATGAGGTACAGGCAGGGTTGTCAGGGGCTGAATCTGTGCCCACGGTTGCCATCCCAGCTATGTCCCCCTCTTCCCCGCACACAGTTCTGCTGCCAACACATACCACATCACCAGTGGCCATAAAGGAAGGACAGTCAGCGTCTGTTAGCGTGGAACGGGAATGTGTGGTGGCTACAGAAGGTGTGTCTACACACCATGGTGTCAGTGTAATGACTGCAGATGTGCCACACAGGCATGTGGCCGGTGCTGCTCATAGGAGTACCTCTGGCAGACATGCACCGGCAGAACAGAGTGCAGCAGCTGGTATCACCAGACGCATGTTCCAGACTGTAATGGCGGCACAGGCACGTGCTGAACGGCACACCAGGGAAGGGCAGAGGCTGCAGAGGGCTGCTATCCATACCCTAAATAACAACATCCAGGCATTGGAAAATGCTCAACAGCAGATTGCTGATGTTCTTGACAGGCGATTGGGTGACATGGTTGGAATACTTGACCGTGGCATGGCAATCCACGAGCGTGAGCTGTCTGTGCTGGAACATCTGGTAGGAGTGAGGTGTAGGCCACGTGGACGTAGGCCAGCCACACCACCTAGTGCAGGTCAACGTGAGCATGCCACCTCACATGCCCGCTCCCATAGTGCTGGTAGCAGTAGCAGTGCAGCTGGTGCTGCGCTGTCCACACCAGGACACAGCAGGCCACATGGACATGGCCCTGGACATTCCCAGTGGGGATACAGTTCCAGTGGACATGTGTCATCAGATAGTAGCCAATCCGTACCTCCGCCTCGTAGTGCCCATGCAACCCCTGGCAGGCATAGGTCACGTGGCCGTGGCCGGACACAGTGAGCTGTACAACCTGGTCTGTACAATCTGGAGCTGTCAATCATACCCCGTGTAGGCCTCACAAAAGGCAGAACTGTGTGCACACATACACGCACACAGCAAAGACATCTGTAGGGCACAACAACAACCACATGCACACTGAACAGACATGTCCAATCATATCACTGGCCTCTACCCACACACATGATGTCATCCATTGGTGCAGCCTATGCCCCTGGCAAACATTATCACCCTGTGCATATGATGAAGCCTGTGCCGCATCCCTGTCATCCACACCATCGGTGCAGGGACATGCTCAAATGGTCTGATGCACAGGGTGAACAGAATAGCGAGAAGTGTAATTTACATTAGTTGTGTAAGAATAGTGAGAGAAGTGCATATTACAATAGTTATGTGAGAATAGTGAGAGACATGTATATTACATTAGTTGTGTACTGTTGACACACACCAGACATACCATGTAGTACAGGTTTAACATGAATTGTTATATGTTCACAGTATGTGTCATGGTAACAACAGTAACAGTATGTTGGTAATGATGCCCTGGTTCCCTCCTTATGGTCTACTTGCATGTGCCTACAAGTAGCACTGTTTGCAGTCTCCCATGTGCAACTGTGGAGTACTCACAGGCACATATGGCAATATCAGCATGCTAAACGTAGCCTCAGCCTGACTGTCTGAAAGTCTAACATACCACAGATGTCCACACATATACTGATCCAGAAGCATGTGGGCAGTTTAATAGGCTACAATGGCTAGAGATGTGACATCCATACCAGGTCACATCACAGGTATGTTGACATGGTGCAGGGGTTGTACACAGCGGTCTTGCCAATGATAATGTTAGAGGCCACTTGATAGCATGAGGCCTCACTGTGTAGCAGTAATACCCTGTCACATTACAGGAACATGCTCACACTAATGGGGTCAGCAACACTATAATGCACACCCCATACTGTTGAGGTGAGGACCCTTGCCTATGTGGTCATCACCCTCACAATACTGTGCACCCACACAATGCGACACAGAGAAAGTACATTTACAGGTAGCCAGTGCGGCTGAGACCGATGGCATCAACAGGGTAGTGGACTGCATCACCATGAGGGGTTAGGGATCCTGTGTGTTCTGTATGGTAGCATACACCCTCACTCCATGCACCAGACAGCCATACATACCTACATACACACACACACACACACACACACTGTGGAGACCACAAATGTCGTACACATTTGGATATCTGATGTGTGCGATACACACACCACACCTGCCTATGTCATGCTTTCCACACTGCAGTATGTACAGATCTCTACAACAGTGTACAGGGGTGTGTGACAATTGGGTTGTATTCCACACCATATGTGGCATATATGGTCACACAAGCAAACACACATGGCAGTACTGTGAATGATACACCTGCTATATGATGATACGTCTGACAGACATGCAGCAATATTGGCCGCATTATGTGTACCAACGGCAATTGTGCTGCTATATGCACATGGGAGGATGTAAGTGTTACAGGTGTCAAGTGACATACTGTCGGTAACACCTGACCGCTGTGTAGGTGCTATGTCTCCACCGTCTATTTACGGTAACATAGCGTACTGTTTGCACATGTCATGGTTGGATGGCATGTGATACACCTGTGAGCCGTCCCTGGCAAACATCCATCTACAAAGGGCATCACCACTTTATGTACACACATCCTTCCATACCTGCTGTACATCCTACCATACTGTCAGTATGTCACCATATACAGGTGTCAATTATGGGGCTGCATTGCAGCTGCATGTTGTAGTTAGGCACAGATGAGTTACTTACATCAGCCACTGTACATGCATGGTAGCTGCATGCACACTACAGATTGTATATGTGTGTTGGTCCTACATGCCTGTCATGTAGCCATGTTTGTATGTATTGCAATTGGTGGACATGTGTGTTGACATACATAACACATAGACTGTTGTATGATATGATGGGTATCATGGGTAACTAGTACAGAGGGAATGTGTCCTCGGTCAACATTACTACCCCATGTACTGTTAGCATTCAACAGCCATGAAACCACCTTCCATTTGTGTGTGTATGATTGCTGTAGCCACTTGTCTGCACAGTGGACAGCAAAAGCTATGCTATGCACATATGTGGTGTGTGTTTGGCCCATGCACATATCCACTGCAATTACATGTATGACATAGCCAAACATGTGTGTTCATTGGTGTACAGCGACAGTCATCTGTCACAGCTGTGTAAGACCCAGGGCCCCCGGTATGTGTAGAGTCGACCTGGTTATGTACAGTGGTATCATTGCAATGCATAACACATGATGGAACCCTGTCAGTACATGTGTAGTCTGCACAGTTGCTGTAGACCTATGTACAGTCCACTGGTCATGAGTCACACGGTGTTGTGTTAATGTATGGCTGTGTATTGCTGGTCCAATGACATGGTGATGTGTGACGGCTACATTGTAGATTGTGGTGTGTACCTCTGTGATCTACACCTGAGACAACTGTGATAGCTCCTGAGTGTGTACTGGTCAATACATGTGAGTGGCCTTCATGTACGTGGGGACAGTAATACCATACTGTGCCCTTCTGTGTTTAGAATCCGTGTGCATGCAAGACAGCCCTTTGCAATTGCTAAGTGTGTGAGCATGCCCAGTACGCCGTTGTGTAGCTGGACACACAGTACATTCCAAACTGCACCCTTCCGTGATTAGAATCCATGTGCATGCAAGAAGGCCCTTTGCAACTGCTAAGTGTGTGAGCATGCCCAGTACGCCGTTGTGTAGCTGGACACACAGTACATTCCAAACTGCACCCTTCCATGAATAGAATCCGTGTGCATGCAAGATGGCCCTTTGCAACTACTAAGTGTGTGAGCATGCCCAGTACGCCGTTGTGTAGCTGAACACACAGTACATTCCAAACTGCGCCCTTCCGTGATTAGAATCCGTGTGCATGCAAGACGGCCATTTGCAACTGCTGTGTGAGCATGCCCAGTACGCCATTGTGTAGATGGACACAAAGTACATTCCAAACAGACGTATGATACTAAGCGTGTGGCCATGGCCATTGACATCCTGTATAGTGCTGGTGGTCATCCAGGCAACAGATGTCCATTTCCAATGTCACGATGGATGCCTACATTGAACACACCGGTTGCTGTCTTGAAGGGTGTACTGTCTGTGGCGCGTCCCGTATCTATGTAGTGTTGTTGTAGTGCTCCGTAGATATTTGGTTGCCCTGATCACACCACTGCCGTGTGTTTGTCTATGTCCACCTTGGGACAGAAATATGCTTTCAGACTGCTCACTCTCTATACATTCCCTATCAGCGTCCTTGCCTTTGCGGATGATGTCACCCACCTAGACGTATGCCTCTGGGAGCGCTGTGCTCAGTAATCTCAGTAGCACGTTCTGTAAATGCGTAATGCTGTAGTGTGATAAGGTAGTTAGGTGTATGTTCGACTCCCAGCCCTGTCAAGTGTGTGTTTGTGTGTGTGTGTGTGTGTGTGTGTGTGTGTGTGTGTGTGTATTTGCAGCTGCCTGGGGACACAGTAATGCTTTTAGATGCCTCACACCACATACATACCCTATCGGCGTCTTTGCCTTTGCGGATGATGTCACCCACCTAGAAGTATGCCTCTGGGAGTGCTGTGTTCAGTAATCTCGGTAGCGCGTTCTGTAAATGCGTCATGCTGTAGTGTGTTAGGGTAGTTAGGTGTATGTTTGACTCCCAGCCCTGCCAAGTGTGTGTGTGTGTGTGTGTGTGTGTGTGTGTGTGTGTGTGTGTGTGTGTGTGTGTGTGTGTGTGTGTTTGCGTGCATGCTCCCGTCTGCCTAGGGATGCAGTCTTGCTTTTAGACGCCACACACCACAGCAGTTTGCTACCGATGTCTTTGCCTTTGCGGATGATGACACGCACCTAGATGACTGCCTCTGGGACTGCTGTGCTTAGTAATCTAGGTAGCGCATTCTGTAAATGCGTCATGCTGTTGTGTGTTAGGGTAGTTAGGTGTATGTTCGACTCCCAGACCTGCCAAGTGTGTGTGTGTGTTTGCGCGCATGCTCTCATCTGCCTGGGGATGCAGTCTTGCTTTTAGATGCCGCACACCACAGCAGTTTGCTACCGATGTCTTTGCCTTTGCGGATGATGACACGCACCTAGATGACTGCCTCTGGGACTGCTGTGCTTAGTAATCTTGGTAGCGCGTTCTGTAAATGCATCATGCTGTAGTGTGTTAGGGTAGTTAGGTATATGTTCGACTCCCAGACCTGCCAAGTGTGTGTGTGTGTTTGCACGCATGCTCCCGTCCACCTGGGGATGCAGTCTTGCTTTTAGACGCCGCACACCACAGCAGTTTGTTACCGATGTCTTTGCCTTTGTGGATGATGACACGCACCTAGATGACTGCCTCTGGGACTGCTGTGCTTAGTAATGTTGGTAGTGCATTCTGTAAATGCGTCATGCTGTAGTGTGTTAGGGTAGTTAGGTGTATGTTCGACTCCCAGACCTGCCAAGTGTGTGTGTGTGTGTGTGTGTGTGTGTGTGTGTGTGTGTGTGTGTGTGTGTGTTTGCGCGCATGCTCCCGTCCGCCTGGGGACGCAGTCTTGCTTTTAAAAGCTGCACACCACAGCAGTTTGCTACCAATGTCTTTGCCTTTGCGGATGATGACACGCACCTAGATGACTGCCTCTGGGACTGCTGTGCTTAGTAATCTCGGTAGCACGTTCTGTAAATGCGTCATGCTGTAGTGTGTTAGGGTAGTTAGGTATATGTTCGACTCCCAGACCTGCGAAATGTGTGTGTGTCATTGCGCGCATGCTCCCGTCCGCCTGGGGATGCAGTCTTGCTTTTAGATGCCGCACACCACAGCAGTTTGCTACCAATGTCTTTGCCTTTGTGGATGATGACATGCACCTAGATGACTGCCTCTGGGACTGCTGTGCTTAGTAATCTCGGTAGCGTGTTCTGTAAATGCATCATGCTGTAGTGTGTTAGGGTAGTTAGGTGTATGTTCGACTCCCAGACCTGCTAAGTGTGTGTGTGTGTTTGCGCGCATGCTCCCGTCTGCCTGGGGACACAGACTTGCTTTTAGATGCCGCACACCACAGAGGTTTGCTACCAAGTTCTTTGCCTTTGCGGATGATGACACGCACCTAGATGACTGCCTCTGGGACTGCTGTGCTTAGTAATCTCGATAGTGCATTCTGTAAATGCGTCATGCTGTACTGTGTTAGGGTAGGTAGGTGTATGTTTGACTCCCAGCCCTGCCAAGTGTGTGTGTGTGTGTGTGTGTGTGTGTGTGTGTGTGTGTGTGTGTGTTTCCAGCTGCATGACAACAGTACATTGCTTTTGCAGTATTCACTCTCCATAACATCCATGCAGTGTCTTTGCCTTTGATGCTGCTGCCTGCAGGCTAGACGTGTGCCTCTGTGAATCATGTGATCCACTGATCATGGTAGCGCAAATTGTAACTGCGTGATGCTGTCATGTGGTACAGTGCTTACGTTTATGTTCTGCTCCCAACCCTGCCACGTGTGTGTGTGTGTGTGTGTGTGTGTGTGTGTGTGTGTGTGTGTGTGTGTGTGTGTGTGAGTGTGTGTGTGTGTGTGTGTGTGTGTGTGTATGTATCTATCTACATATATATATATATATTTATATATATATATATATATATATATATATATATATATCTATATATATATATATATATATATATATATATATATATATATATATAAAATATATGTATGTATATGGCTATATATAGATATATATATATATATATATATATATATATATATATATATATATATATATATATAAAATGTATATTGTATATAGATATGTATGTTGGGATTATCACTCTTGACTCTGCTGCATTGTCTGTACGTGAGCACCATGGATGTATGTACATCTGCTATGGCTCTGTGATAGTGCACATACTGTGTGCTGTAGTGATCGTGGGTTATACATGTGTAGAGACTGGTTATTGTGTTGCTGGGTATTACATGGGCATTGGAAACAATGTTAGTGCAGCACCTTTGACTGGTCGTATGCAGATCTCGGCAACAGTCAGCAGTGGTTATTACAGTGGAGTGTGAGTATGCCTCATACCCATCTGTAGTAATTGTCAATTCTATGCACCTCAGGTTAACATTACAGATGCACGTTTATCCACAGGTTGTGGTACAGATCCCAGGACTGTATGTGTAGACATTGACAGGTGCAGGACTGAGTTGTGTTGGATGCATGGAGGGGTGTCCATGGCCAGTAATGGGGATCTCTACAGCCTGGCAGGTACGGTCTGTGACTGTCCCACAACCTCCTGTATATGGCTGACACATGCTGTACCTATGTATATGCAGACACACACACACACTTACCACAAACAGCTACGGCTATCACATACACACACCCATTGCACCACCATTGGGCCATGCAATAACCGTTGTCCCTCACACACACACACCTACGTGTACATTGGATGGCTCTATGACAGCTCTGGACATGTTAACACCACACCCTGTGCATATGATGTCACTTGTGCCACCACCTGTGATGTAACATTGATGCAGGATCTGACTAACCTGGTGCTGCTGCACATGGTGGCTTTATTCCACTGTATTGATGTTAGCATGCTGTTAACACACAGTGTGTTACTTCCAGGTGTACTTCAGCAGGCATGATGCATTGCAGCTATGACCATCACTGTAGCATAGTTTACAGCACTGTTACTTCTGATGATGTAGTCTCCATCCATGTGCCATTTCACTGATGTGTGTAGTATTGGCAGCATGTGTGTCTGTGTGTGCAGTACGTGTGTGATGTGTGTAGTACACATGTATACATGCTTACAAACTCATACACGACATTACATGGGCTTCAACATTTGTACACTAGCTTACTCGTTCTTCCACACGCGCACACAGGCTAACACGCGTGTGCACATACTTACTTGGGCTTACTGGTGCGCATGGGCACAGACACACTGTGGGCAGGTTTGCAGGTCACATCGGTGGTATCCATGGCATACGCCGTCAGTCTCCTGACATTCCCTAGGATAGCTCATAACACATCTCTTCCACTGAGTACTGACAGCACACGTGACACTGCTCCAGTGAGGTTACAGTGTTTTGTACATACACACTCATGTTGTCACCTATCTTCTACTCTAATAGTCCCCTTAACCTACACTACATGGTAGAGGCTTGGCCCATATGGCATGACATGTTGTGATTCACTATCCTCAGCCTCACTTGCCTCACACTGCCTACAAATGCTTCGTTACATCTCTGACCGAGCGCTTCCATACATAAGTACCAGTACGTGTAGCCATGTTGTCTCCAGCTTGCCATTCATCTGCATGGCGTACTTACATCTAACTAAACCTACATTTAGTATGTATATTATCCATATGTCTTGTTTTGAGGCGCAGCTCATTCTCGTGGCACTGCGCTACGCTTCCACCCAGGGATCGGGGAAGGACAACTACTGGTTCATTGATATCCAATGGACAAAGCCGCCACTGGCCTTGGACTTGGACATTGGCATGCTTCTTCGACTGTATTCATACTGTATTTGCAGCTGTCATTGCTCCGTTTAGCAACGTTAGTCACATAACATCCGGGTAAATTTCTGCACATAACGCTGCTCTTGCACGGACAGCTTACTGTTTCATGTATCACGTAATTATGTAGGGTTACCACCTGTCACACTTTGTGAGGGACAGTCCCTCTTTGGGCAGTTGTGTCCTGCAAAAATGTGAGTAAATGGCAAATGTCCTGAGATTTTAGGACAAAATTACTTTCTATGTTTTATGTCATAGTTCCATACAACAGTTATTCTGTATCTGAAACACCTAAATGTTATAAGAAACAGAATAAGGAACTAAAATGCTACAAGAATAGACTTTTATTCAGGCAAAAAACTGAAGTTCTGTCCTTTGTACTGGCCGTGGGTATGTCTTGCCCTGCAAAATCTGATGTTTGTAGCACAAATGTCCCACTTTGGGCATTTGGAAAGGTGGCAACCCTATCATTTCATCATTTGCATAGCTTACACATACAAATGGGGTATGTTGCAAATCCCAACATTGTCCATGCAATGTTCGTGTTACGGGCGGTCTTACACGCCCCTGCAGGTGTTTGCCGAATAGCCTGGCAGTCATCTTTCCTTGCTGTACTCTCACTCAATCCATACACGCCGGAGGCTTCATGTATCATGGCCTAGGCTTTGCTGTGTGCTATGTCTATTGGTGGTGTATGCATGGCTGTGGTTATGTCCCACTGTCATCATTGGTAAAGGTGACATCCTATAGGTACTTCCTGTAGACTGCTGTGTCATTTGACATGTCAGCACATACCTGCGGATGAACATCCTACTGCAGCACTTTTCATATCTTCTGAGTTATCTTGCAGTCGATAATGCTGTTTCCTCAGACATGTATCTGTTTCAGATCATACCTATCAACCTCCTAGTGCAAACCATCTGTACAAAGCTTAACATGATGGGGGGACAGATAGGGGCAGATTCTACATATTGCTCTTACAAACGTAGATAGTTGACAGTATTATAGGTTTTGCATTAGTATGACCTTTCTGAGGGATTTGGGGTCTTAAACACATATGTTTATCATTATTTAATGATGTCAGTTCTCAGGTATTTGGCTGACAGGTACAGATTGTGAGAGGAACACACCACACATATGAGGCATACATCTGCACATTCGTACAGTTGCGAGGTATGTTTCTGATACTGGACATCTATTTCCTTATGGCAATACACACAATACATGGCGCCATCACAGGCCAGTTACCATTACATTCCTATTGTGGGACACACCCACCCACTGGGTTATATTCCTCACACAGGCCAACAAGTGCTTATCCATACTAATTATTCCATCATGTACCTTATGTGTACGCCGGTATTTGCGCTTTCCGTCAGTGGCAGAGCTCACGTACGAGTATGGGAGACTGGACACTGTATCAGTGACACTGCATGACACCCTGAGGGACACATGTCTTTTGAGTCTATTAACCTTGCACATTGACTTTCACAGGCCATACATTGTAATTCACATTTGTGGACAAACATGCTTATGACTTGTACATGTTTTGTCATTTGTCCTGACGTCTTTCTTCTCACCTGTCCACCTAGTATCACTAGTTCTGTACATTTCATTAGGACGGTTTACCTTCATACCTCTCACCTGTACACATTATGGGTATACGCCCTGGGGTTTGACCTATGATTCTGTTACATTTGTCATGATAATGTACCTTTCTGGTAGATTGCTGGCAAGCCATGACGGACTGTGCGGTTAGGCAATCATGACTGACATTTCTATTTCATGATTACTAACTCTCATAACATTCGTATTCCTGACTACGCAATTATTCTATCAATGGTCTGACTTTGTCTGAGGTATATTTAGTATAGTCCCTATTTGTCTGTCGTGTACTATGCCTTAGTCCAGCTGTCTTATTCTGACATTCTGGCAAGTATGGTTACCATCTTGGTCGTAGGTGTGTCCTTCCATGATAATTGCCTACATGACACTGATATAGGTCCCTACATCTTCCCCCAATGGTTTACACCATTTTGGAGAATGTAGGCGTGGGCTATACCCACATAGGTATATTGATCACTCCCATGGGACGTACCTAATAGATCTATGCCAACCAACACCATGGCCCAATTCTGCATACCCATGATTCCCATACCTGACACACCTCCACAGTACCCATTAAACATGTTTAATGTGAGCGATAATAAAGTGCGAGGACACTTCTGAGCACTCCCCATTCTGCGGATATCAGCTCGTACGTCATACATTCAATTGACCCATGTGTTATTACCCTTGCACCTGCTACTGTTGCATGTACACCTATATTGTAGTTGCAGGTGTGACTTCTTTTGCATCAATGACGGTTGGCACTTCATACAGGATCAATTTTTGGGGTCCTGCAAAGGACACCTATATTCATATTTAATGTGTAGAACTTGCAGGCCCTGTCATACTGGCACTTTCCGTGCAATGATTCGGAAACCATCGGTGTATTCTCCTTTCATGCATGTCTGTCTCTCTATCCATATTAGCTATACCGTGACCTATTTATATACATGTGTTATATGTACAGGGACATATGTTTGTTGTGTATATATCTATTCATGTATCATGTGTGTATAGATTTATATATGTACATATATACATATGTCTGTACATTCCTCATCTCGTAATTTGCTTTGGATTATGTCTGTGGATATATGTGTATATATATCTCCATATTGTACCGTTCAACTGTACAGATTTCCGCTGCATGTACAGCTGTTTGCCTCTTATCTTTGGTCTATTTTTCATAACCTTGTGTCTATCTGGCAAGTTACTGGCATATCATTAAAGACTGACATTGGTAAATAATGACAAACATTTCAGGTTACGACTTCATACCCTTCAGAGAATCCATGTTAGTGACACACCTGTTATTCTATCCACTTTCTATGTTTATTAGGGCAATATCTAGGGATTGTCCCTATTTGTACCAGTTGTTGTCATGGCTTTGTCCGGTTTCGTACTTTACGGGTTTAACAGGTATGAGCCATGTACATAGAACGTGGGGAAAACACCATTCATTTTCTATTCTGTGAGCGGATTACACATGCGCAGGCGCACTTGCATATCCTTATTGTGGGTTACATGTGTTTCATAGATAATTGTGCTTCCGTGAACTTTCATAATTCTGACCGTAACAGTTACATATCTGTATTCCAGTTTACGGACTACTGCGAAACACACATTCACCTTTACATATTTAAATGTGTGTACTGCACGAATGCTTTCATTACACTTTCAGGTTATATGTGCAGTGGTCGTAGGTCAACCGGGACTTCATTCACGTTGGCCGGATACCGGGACCACTATTCTATTGGTGTTCTCCCTCA
Organism: Protopterus annectens; assembly: GCF_019279795.1. NCBI lineage: Eukaryota > Metazoa > Chordata > Ceratodontiformes > Protopteridae > Protopterus > Protopterus annectens. Next base: position 1,310,899,776 of record NC_056743.1, on the reverse strand, counting down.
TTGATATGCATACCCATAGTACTTAGCTACAGCAACATACGCCTCACCGCTTCACCTACGACACAGGCATCCATTCTCCTGCTGGGAAAAAGGCGGTACTACATATTACACATTCCCTATTGCCTACTGCTGTGGACTCCGGCTGCATTGTTAATCACTCCGAGGATATGCAGAACACCAAAGCATATAGTCCAGCCACACACAGGTCTTTGATTGTCAGGGTGTTCATGTAATGATCTGGGTTTAGGCTTGTCCACCTGGTGAACAGAACTTCCCTGGCCGAGGTCAAATGTCAGACAAAGCATATGGACAGGGATTATCTCCCTATTTTGAAGTTTTACCTGAATTTATAGACACAGGTGTTTGGGCACCTGTCAGCAGCTTATTCTGTTGGCATTACATATTATGGGTGGGGTTGTTATAGTCCATACTCCACGATGAGGGGTGTTCCCATTCACATTTGACTATTACCTGTATACAGTCATATGGGGATTATTATTTTTGGACATAAAGTGACTACAGGTATGCAGTTGTACATTACACAAGTGTGAGGGCTGTTCCTGTAAATATGTACAGAACATACCTCTCAACCTCTTAGAGCACCGAACCTGTGCAAAACCTTCATGATGGTGGGACAATTAGGGACACATTTTAACAATTGCTCTTGCAAGCTTAGAACGTTGATCGAATGCTAGGTTTTGCATTAGCATGACTGTTGTGCAGGTCTTATACTCAGGATATTTCTCATTATTTAGTGACGTCAATCACCAGCTATTTACCACACTGGTGCAGATTGCTGGAGGCACACACCAACACTATGGGGCGAATCTGTGGTCATTCTTAGGGTTGCCATCTTTTCGACTGCCCAAAGTGGGACATGTTCTGTAGAGATGTCAGATTTTCCAGGACAAATCATACCTACAGCCATGCATAGTATTGAACTTTAACCGTTTTTGTACATATAATAGCTTATTCTAGTAACATTTGAATTGCTTATGCTACTTCACATAACATATTGAGGATTCATATATATAATAACCATTTTATGCGACTATTAAAGTAAATTAGGGAATAAACTCTCGGGACATTTGCTATGTGTTGATTTTTTTCACAGGACACAACTGCCTACAGAGGGATTGTTACTCGTAAAGTGGGACAGGTGGTGACCCTAGTCATTCTGCGAATATCCGGACAGTTGAGTGGTATGGCATAGACCTTTGTAATATGCTGTTGTGTTCTGGCACAGCAGTAGCTCAGCATTAAAGACTGCAGTCGGAACATGCTGACAGACAGTTGGGTTTCAGACTTCATACTCCAGACATTAATGCCAATGTGCAAACTGTTATTCTATCAAATTCTATGTTTCTAAGAGATATGTTTACAGATTGTCCCTGATTTTGGACCTTTGTCTCACTTATATTCACGGCTCTGTCCAGATATCTTGCTCACACAGGTTGACAGGTATGGTAAGTCACGACTGCACACAGTCAGTGTCCCTCACACTTGATCAGGGTTGACCCGTTTACGTAGTGTCTTCCTCGCCCTCATGCCGTTTTCCACTTTGCAAATGTGTGCATTATATTCTCCCTCCTATTCGTGTCTGGACATGTGCATCACGGGAAGGTATTTTATCCTGGGTGGTAGGTTATGCATGCCAACTTAGGGCTGGACAGTGTCATGGACCTCCACTGCACGTTCTGACTTGTGTCCAGATATCTACTGGACTGGACATCATGTCGTCATACCCATTCTACTATTTACACAAGTTGGTCATCCCATGAGGGATATCCCAAAAATTGGTCAAAACGAAAACATGTTAGATAACGAAGATTTTTGTGGATGCACGAAAATGTGTAGGGGGTTTTACCTGCAGGGGATACATGGTTTGCAATCCTGACACTGCCTAGGGTGACAATACCTACTACATATGCGTAGGGGTCACTGTGTGTAGCTGTTTCTGCAACAAACCGGTGGACCAAGTACGGCTGGATTTGGTGGATGTTCTGGTATGCTGGCAGGTTGTGTGTTGTGGAGGGTATGCTGGGTAGGCTATTATGTATCCAGGTGTGTTTCATTTGTTATGGCCAGTTCCATCAGGACCCATCTGTGGGTATGTGACGGTGCCGTATCTATACATTTGTCTCGCATATTTCCATATTCATATGTTTGTGAGATTGTGTTCTACACTATGGCCTGTCTACTTGTCTTGCAGCTGTTTCTACATGAGGTTGTGTTTCTTTCCACTTCACCCACTGCCCCCTCATACACCTCTGGTTCACCTTTTCTGCATACGACACATGTATCGCCTTTGAGGAATATACCATTAAACATACACCCCTCACACGCGAATTACTCACACCACATAGAGCACTACTTTAGTTGTTGGCCCATGACATGGCCAGAGTTACACATTGACTACCCTACATGTGTCGGGTACCTTTATGGTTGTGTGGACTACCATGCCATGTTTGCTTTCCATATACTATACCTCACGCACATAGGTACATGCTCTTACTTCACTTTCATTACTTGGTTGGTGTATCCGGGTACTACCCTTTCGACTGTGTCACATACATGTTTGGATTATACAGCTGACTTCTGGATTTTGCCAGCCTGTTCTACTCATTGGTAGGATGGCACCTTTTCCTATGTCCAAGCTATTCCTTACACATGTCCAACCGTTGTGGACATTGCCTCCCTACAGTCAACGGTTGTGTTTCCACCTTTTCAATTGGCCACAGTGTGACATAGGGTTACCACCTGTCCCACTTTGTGAGGGGCAGTCCCTCTTTGGGCAGTTGTGTCCTGACATGTAATTGTCAACATGGCAAATGTCCTGAGATTTTAGGACACACATATTTCTTATATTTTATGTGATAGTTGCATTAAACAGTTAATTCTGTATCTGAAATACCTGACTGTTATGAGAAACAGAATAAGCAACTAAAATGCTACAGGAATCCGCTTTTCTGTAGGCAAAACAGTTATGTTCAGTCCTTTGTACTGGCCGTGGGTATGTGTCAGCCTGTACAGTCTGATGTCTGTACCAAACATGTCCCACTTTGGCCATTTGTAAGGGTGGCAACCCTACTGTGACAGTTGCGGTGAACACAGCATATTTTACAGGCTGACACATACCCAAGGTCAGTTCGGCAGATAGAACTTACAATTCTTGCCTATATCTAAGCTTATTCTCGTAGCATTTCGGTATCTTATTGTATTATACGTCCAGTGAAATATGTTTAATGTAACTATTGCATGAAGTCTACGGAGGAATTATGTCCTATATTCTCTGGACATTTGCCAGTTTTACATGTTTGTGTCAGAACACATCTGCCCACAGAGGGACTGTCGCTCGCAAAGTGGGACAGGTGGTAATCTTGGTCAATGGTACGGATCATACTGTTCCTTTCGGCCTACATGTGTCCGTGTTGTTATGGCTCATTTATATGCTCCTTCTGTTTCGTTTACATGCGTATGCTATTTCCTATCACTTTTGGTATGTGAAATACGGACATACCTTTTGTATGTGACTATTACATGGCTTGTGGGATATGATTCAGACATACGGTCACTACCTATATCTACATTTCTCCTTGTGTATTTTGTGATGGACACATCTGCACAGCTATGTTCCCTCCCTCAAATTATGGGTCGGATGGTGACCCTCTCTGATGGACTGGACATACCTACTGGCAGCACGCTAACATCTGATACGTTTCACTTCCACATGGTATAGCTACAGGCACACGGTTTTCCTGTCATTTGTTCATGGGTAGGGACCCATTATTCCCTACCGTGCATTTGTGTTTGACTCTTCATTTTCTGTTCACAGGGACTCTGCTTTGCATACGTTTCAGTCTCCGCGGACACTGATAGGTACGATTACTATTGCTGGTGGAATATAATATTCAGCAGTTTAGGTTGCTCCTTGAAAGCCAACATTGACACGCCTCCCTGCGCAACATCGATACGCCCCTTGCACTCGCGCACGTTTCCTATGCACATGGCTGTGGCAGCTGCGCACCTTCATTAATATGCATATGGCACGTCTACTCCACATCTACGCCGCACGGCCGGCGCAAGCCTTACACCGGACTTGCGCCAAGCTTCATGAATCCGGGGGCAAATCTCATTCTGTTATTGCCTGAGAATGTTTAACTATTTGCAGTTTTACTTTCAAGTGGTTAAGCTATACAATTTTAAATTGTCACAGAAAGTTGATAAAAAAAAAAGTTAAGCTATACCCATAGTTTAGTTTGTTAATTAAGCAGCTTAATGGGTTAAAGGAAAGGCAAAAAAGCAGTGGTGACAAAGAATCTTCCCAGAATTTCTCTCTCTAGATTTTTATTCTTCAGAGGATAATTTGCCTTTTATCATGACTCTGCTATAAAGTGTTTTGCCATGGCTTCATAGTCACTGTTATGTAATTGATCAATATATGTTGTATTGTATGCAACTGCAAATGCCATAATCTAACAATGTGAAATGCTGTAAAATGCTTATGTTGTACTTGGGTTTCACATATTTTTGCAGCTATCGTAGCTTTGTTTAAAAGCCTTTTTTAGGTGAGGGTACTATTACCTTTGCTTTGTTTGCAAATGTTTATATAAAGCCTTTTTGACTCCTAAATGAGTTGCTTGTTGTATGTGCAATGCCCCAGTTGCTATATACTGGTGGCTAGAGTGAACACATGGTGGTGGGTAGAGAATACCTCAGGCTTGAACATTGTACTTTGGTTGCAGGTGGCAAGGGCCTGATTTCCCTACCCACCACCATTAGTAAAAAAAAATGGCAGACTTTTGCCTCATATTTGTTCTTTTCTGTTCCTCATAAAATCTGTGGTTTCTGTATTTTTGTTTCCTTTCACAGTCAGTTGTGCAGTGGTGCACAGGTAGTGTTGTTGCCTGACAGCTACAGGTTCTCTGGTTTTATTCTAGGCTGGGGTGCCTTCTGTGTGGAGCCTGCATGTTGGTTAACAAATGTTAAAAAAAAAAAAAGCAAGAGGCATTTGAGTTTCAGACTTCATTTTCTTCAGAAAGTACATGGTAACACAAAAACTTTTATTCCAGCAATTTTCTAAGTTTATAACATGGATATTTGAAATTTGACCCTATTTTTGGGACTGTATTCCCCATTATTGGCTTCTTCCAGGTTTTTTGTGCTAAGGTTGAGCGCTATGGTGAGAACTGAATTCACTGAATATGTTTGGGGGCTGTATTCCCCCATTACTGGCTTTGTACATGTGTTTTTGCTAAGAGGTTGAGTGCTATGGTGAGAAATTAATTCATTGAATATGTTTGGGGTCTGTATTCTCCCATTATTGGTTTTGTTCAGGTGTTTTGTGCTAAGAGGTTGACAGCTATGGTGAGAACTGAATTCACTAAATAATAGCCATTTAATTTTCAGTCTTTCTCTTTTTCACAAAACAGATGATTTGGCATAGTGATAAGTTACTCTGACTATTTTGCACAGGGTCCTGGGTTCAATACTTGGCAATGAAATGTATAGTGGTAATACAGCATTTTATTCTAGCAACTTTCCAACATTATACAAGCAATGTTTAAAATGTGTCCCTGTTTTTTGGGCTTTTGTCCCCCCTCCCCAATAAATTTTGGCTTTTTCCAGATTTCTTGTGCTGCAAAGTACAGAGATACAGCTAAGTGTCGAGTAGATTTTACAAGGAGCTGAGAGCTGCAGGGGAACAAAAGTTTAGTGCTGTTTATGCTTGAGCATAATGCATTGTTAATAGCACAACAGGTAGTGAACTTGCTTTTGATGCAAAAGGCTGTGGGTTCTACTCCCACAGTAAGTAGATCATTCCTGATACTGTACTGTGTTGTAAAGAGGTGGATGCTGCAGTCCTTCTTGGCAAAGATACCTAGTAACAATGAATCTGTTATCAGTTTGCCATCCATTCCCTATTGCAATATTACTAGCTATCATTTTTGTATTGAAACATAGACAATTTATTCCTCAACGGCAACAGGCACATTATTTGTAGATGAAACAATGAAATATAAAGTTATTTGCTAGCAGCAACCTCTTCATTAGTCACAGAGCTCTTTAATGTGGAATTACTTAGATGACTTTTACTTCTGCAGAGGTTATGCATATTTACTGATACTGGTGGACTGTAGAAGTTTGAGTAGACTTTTATGATGGAAATGTTCTGAACTGGGCAGTTTTGTCATTATTAGTGCATGCATTTTGTTTTATTGTTTACTGGTATTACTGTATTATACAAGGAATATAATTTAATACAATCAGGAAGGTGTATCAAAGAACACATGTATGTTTCCTGTGCAAGGGGCCTATGATTTGAAAACAGCCCAAAGTTAATCTATCTGCTACTGGCCAGATGTGTTTTCTTTGAATGCGGGTTTCAATGATGTTTCAATGAATGTGAGTTTCAAGGGCAGAGAGGTTTTAATGCTAAGTCTATTTTCATTGTGAGACTGCATTGCTTTGTTTAGCAGATTTCTATTAGTGTTTGTGCTGTAAAATGTAAAATAAAACTTTTAAATGAAATCCAAATCATCGTAGAAGTAAAGCAGTATGCACATTACAGTGTTTATGGTAAATGTGGTGAAATAGCCAAGTCATGGTACATTGGAATAGCTGCAGAGGGGAGGCCCCATTCAACCATGATTTTGTGAGGAGGGGAAGGGCAGCAAACTCAGACAGCCCCAGCTGAACTATACCTCTTAACTGTCCAAATGTTTGCAGAATAAATAGATTTTTGCTTCTTATTTTTGGTTTGCTTCTCATAAAATTTGTGGTTTTCTGGCAGATCATTTAGGAATGAAGTCACTAAATAATGACAGACATTGAGTTTCAGACTTCATACTTTTCAGAAAAATGCATGCTAAAGCAAGACCTGTTGTTCTGTCAACTATGTTTAGACAAGACCGACTTTTAGTACTGTTCGTATGTTCCCCCAATATATTTGACCTTGTCCAAATTTCCTGTGCTAAGAGGATGAGATGTACACTCAAATAAATCTGTTTATAGAATTAGGTATACCCAAACTTTATAGAATTAGGTATATCCAAACCTCTCAACTGTCCCTGATTTTGGCTCAAAATGTTGCTCTCCCCTAATAATCCCTCTGCAAAATGGCAAATTTGGAAGAAAATGTGGAGGGTTTACAATTAATAAATAGTTGTAATGATCAGTTATAGATTACTTTTAATTTTAGAAATGCATGTAGATTCTCTTATTTTGTCAGCTGCTCAAGTTAACAGTACTAATATTGAAAGTGTCCCTTCTTTGACAGGTTCCCAGCTGTATTGTGTGGGCATTTTATATTTTTGCATCACATTTTTTGGTCTGTTTTTCATAAAATTTTGGTTTTCTCGCAAATTAGTGGCAAATCATTAAAGACTGAAGTTAGAAAATAATGACAGACATTTGAGTTTCAGATTTATAACCCTCAGAAAATTCATATTAATGCAAGACCTACTATTCTATTATCTTCCTAAGTTTATAACAGCAATATTTAGAAATTGTCCCTATTTTTGGGCCTTTGTCCCACTTCTGTTTATGGCTTTGTCCAGATTTCTTGTTCTGAGGCTGAGAGATATGGCAAATGTATCAGGGCCATCACCGTCAGCCAGAGACATTTAATTGTGACATTGCACCCCACTCCCCCACTTAGTGATTCTGGATATGTCCAAGCAATGCAAGGAGCAGTTATGCAGTGTAAGTGTGCAGAGTATCCCCCTCCATCCAAGGTAGACACAAGTACTACAGTGGCTTTTCATCTGTCCTTGATTTTGCAGAATATTTGGGTTTTCTGTCATATTTTTATACTGTTGATTTATGGTTCTTATTCAGAAAGTGCATGTCATTGCAAATGCTTGTTGCTCTGTGTTTAAGTAGCAATGTTTTAATGACCATCAGGTAAGCTTGTCTGAGACTAAGATGCCAGTAAGCTTTAATAAGCATACTGTTAAAGAATTACCAACATTGAAGGCCTTTTTGTTCTTGCCATGCAGAGAATATTTACATAACTGGATAGTGTATAAGCCTTAAGTACTGAAATGCATATGACAGTATTTGTAATGAAGGACAGGATTACAGTATTTTCAGAAGCTCATTACATTTGTTAGAGACTTCAGTCATCTTTGCAGGCTTTACCTGTAAACTAAATAAAATGTCAGTCTATCATGTGTGGTCCATAACCTGTGCAGTAATTCTTTAAGCAATTTATCTTGAGCTTGTTTCTTCTTTGCTGTTATTTTTTTTATTTTGATCATGTTTTCCCCATGAAACTACTAGATAGTTGTTGTCAGGCAGCAGGTCTTTTTTTGATAAGAAACATTTTTACAAGTGGAGGTATTGCTACTTTCAGCATGATACCTGGTACTTTTATAAAGCTAAATATAAGTTAGAATTAGAACTGCAGTGCAAGGAGAAGTGGTTTGAGTTGAGCGCTACTTGTTTTTTTATACCTGATTTTGACTGGCATTCCTGTAATGTATTTAAAAAGTAATTTATTTTTTCATGCCTCACAACCTTTTTGTTTCCATCTAGATATTAAGTAAGCTGTCATGTAGCCAATGCATTGAAATATTTTTTTTCTTCACAACTTCATTTTGTCTTGACTGGACTCTCATAATGATGGTTTGGCACCCAGGGCAGCATATTTAATTAAAGTACCAGTTTTTGTGGTTTTGAGCATAGCTCCATCCCTTTCTAGTTGGTCACACCCCTTCCAATTTGCCCCACCCATTCAGCTGTCTCCTGCAGCCCCCCTTTGATTTGAAGTCACCAGCCACCACTGCATTGTAGCATTGATAATTTTAATACAACTAAGTGCTCATATTGGCCATGCCATATTGCCCTTGTCTGTACAATGATATTTGGTGGTACTAGGTTTCTACTAACAAAATAATTTTCCTTTTCAAGGTTAGACAAAGCACAGTATTGCAGCAGGAAGCAGAGCATACTTAAAATGTCCACCAGCACTTGTAGATATACAAAATACTTTTAAAAGTATTTTGTGTATCTACAAGTGTTGGTGGACATTTTAAGTGTGCTGTGCTTCCTGCTGCAATACTGTATTTTGTTTTACTTGGAGTTCTATATATTGCTGGTTAGTTTACTAATTTGGTGATTGTGTATACTACTCTTTTTCAAGGTTACATTATATGCATAACTTTTACATCTGATTTATGAAAACACAGTAAAGATAAATTCTGAACATATATTGTGTTCTTCAGGCTAAAAAGGAATCATTTATCTACCCCATGGAAAACCAGAATTATTCAACATGTTCAGCTGTTGTTTTGAAGTAACAGTGCAATCTAATGTGCAGTAAAATATATGCTATGTCTGTTGAAATGTATGTAAGTTAAACTCTGATGTAAATATATTTCCTGTATATGTGATGTGTTCCCCACACTGAACAGAAAATAAATGTCACTCTTTACTGATGCCAAAGTGTATCTGCAAACTCACTACACATGCCTATGTCTTTGAGGCAATATCTCAATGATCCATTAAAAGTTTTTTATAAAACCTTTCAGGATATTATCCTTTTATGCTTAGGTAAAAATGCACTCAAATGCAATTTTGTCCTTGTAGATTTCAATGCAGATCAGTGCATACTTTGATTTCAACACTGCCACCTTCCAGAATGGAAACATGTATTTTTCACTTGTAAGTGACATAAAAGATATGCACATTGAAAACTTAATAAAGATATATTCTAGACATGTACTGTATGCTACTCCATAAACAAGGTCATAAAACCATCTATGATAGAAACACACAGTATGCCACAAATACTAGATGGTGAGAGTGAAATGCCTCTAAATCTCTACATCTGGAACATTTGCATAAAGTGCCTTATGACAGTCCCTACTGAGCTTTCTTACTAAAATGTTCAAGGTATTATCCTTAGTGAATTAGGTATAAAATACAATGAAGATAGCCATTTCCTTGCAATTCATTACTGAGTGACTCAATACTACATTGCTCAGTTAGCCCATTTAGTTTTTATCATGACATTTTTGCAGTGAAAATTTTATTTTTCTTTTGAAAATGTAATGATAGTTCTGTCAGAATACATTGAGAAAAAAATGTGCAGTATTCAAACCTAAAAATAAATCATATGCAAACCTCAACGGAGATGTTATATAATGCACCATTCTAGGCTTTTACTTTGAAATGATAATACATGCCAATGCCTAAAGGGTAGTGTCTCAGTTACCATTTTAGAGATCTTGAGAAAACATTTGGGTAATTATCCTTGACTAGCAAGAAAAAAAAAAAAAACAAAACAAATGTAAAGCAACATGCAAGGCTATCACTTTGAAGTGACTATGCCAAGAAATTCTCCATTTACACTCATTCATAACTTGCATTTAACACCGACATTCTACCCTTAGGGTGTTTATTTCAGCATAATGTTGAATTTGACCGCATCATATTTTCCCACTCCTTCACATCATTGAATTTAGGTCACAGAAATATGCAGCAACACAAACATTGCATTGTGTGGTAAAATATATTACATTTCTACTTACAGTGTAATGACCATAAAATAAGGGTTCATTATGAATATGTGATACATTCTCTACATAGAAATTAATATAATGCAACATGCAAAATTGTCACTATAAATGACTGCACATACCTATATCTAAGGTAGTATTACAATACTCATTTCAGAGCTCTTGAGAAAACTTTTGGGGTATTATCCATGTATAGCACTTTGCAAAATGTACCAGTTTAGGCTATTATGTACCTAGGCATTTCATTGTCATTCAGATATGAATTTATTCTCACTGCATTGAAAACTCCAACCCACAGTAAAGGAAGTTTTTTCACAGCTTGTGTGCAGCACAACCGTTATTTTGTCTGGTGAAATGTATGTATTTTACTTCCAATGCAATGGCAAATCAGAAAAGTTATATTCTGAATATGTGCTGCTTTCCCACCAAACCTGGGTTATATATCCACATATAACAGAGAGAGTATATAATGCAAATACAAGGCTGTGACATTGAAATTTGTCTGAACTCCTACAGTTAGTAACAATGTACAGAAGGTCTTATGCGTCCACTTTGAGAGTTCCTAATCAAATATTCAATGGACAGGACTTTAAAAATTAAGTGTAAAATGCACCTAGGTTTCCATTCTAGCCTTAGTAATTTTATTGGATGTCAGTACTGAATGTGACACTTCATCAGCTTCCTTGGCATGTAACTATTTTGGTCATAGCATGTATGTAAAGACATTATTGGGGATAATTGAATAAACCCTACATGGAGTGATTCTCTGTGTAGGAATAGTGTAGCACCCCGAACACAGAATATGACTGTCAAGCTATCTAGGAAGCAAGTCTGAGGGCGTGCATGAGTGTGTGGACACTGTGCCAACATGGAGGTATCCGAGGAATACAAATCACCTCATCTACTGGTGAAAACCATGCAAATAAGGTGATTTTCTGATTCAGGAAGCAGAAAGACATTCATGTAGGTGCTGTGTCAGCATGAAAAATGTACACTGTTACAAACCAATGTAAATCCAAGAAAACAGTTGAGTCCAAACAGGCTGTGCTAACTTGTATTCCATAAAAACAGGTAAAATAATGATAAAACTGTGAGCGCTTTTGGGATAACCCTTCATCAGACAATGAAACAGCATTCAAGAAGTCTATTTAAATATGTTTAAAAACACAACCACCAATCATTACACTGCCCTCCTTTTCTTAAGGGCTGGTCTTAAAGGTATACATGTATTCAACCCTGGTGGATGATTTGCTGCTAGCTCTATAATCCAGTGTAGTTCATTACACTCAGTGACATTCACTATGCCCCCCCCCCGCTTTTACTCATATGAGTAACCTGTATAACCATAAATTTAAAGGTGTGTGTTGGATTCTTAGAAGTATGCACATACAGAGCATTATGTTCATCTTTCTGTCTAATACTATACAAGTGATGTATTCTAATTTTCAGTTTACAGTTAGATTTCCCTACATAGTACCAGTGGTCAAGAAGAACGAACACCAGAGACGCCGATCCCAACAGAGGGAAGTGAAGAGATGGAAAATAGTGGACTGACTGTTGTTGTTGATTATAATGTATTTAATTTATCTAATGTGGTTTTAATCCCAGAACAACTACGAGGTTTGGGGAAAGGGCTGACTTTTATACTGAGCAGGGGCTCGAAAGTAAGTGATGTTATTTTAGATTTACATATGTTTGGGCACAATATAGCACTGAGGGAAATGTATGGTAGTGATATGAATATACCAACAATATTAAAACATCCAAGCACTTTTGTACCAATAATAAACCCCACAATGCAAACTTTGTAAGGACATGTGAATTTGAAATTAGAAATTATTTTGATAAAAGTTATAGTAAATATGATAACCTGAATGCTTCTGAAAAGGAAGCATTACATTCATTGATTGAAGATGAACATATTGTAATTGCATCAGTGGACAAGGGTGGGGGTGTTGTTGTTTTGAATACTGCAGCATATACCTCAGCACTAAATGATTTACTTAAAGATGCACAAACTTATTTAAGTGTTTCTCCTATAATGTTGAGAAATTTGATCTGTAAAGTGAGAGCAAAACTTGAAGAACTTAAGGGACAGGGGTTGTTGGAACAAGATTTGTTAGACTTTTTCATATAGAGCATCCTGTGACACCAATATTTAAAGCACTTCCAAAAATCCACAAAAATGTTGTACCATCACCTATGAGACAGATAGTCTCAGGTAGGGGGTGGATAACAGAACATTTATCCATATGGGTGGAAACTAAATTGAAAATAGTGATACAGTGTTACCCATGAATATTAAAAGATACAAGACACTTTTTGAGTATGTTATCTGAGGTTGTAAAAAACAAAACAGTGGCCAAGGTATTAATGGTTACTCTTGATGTTAACAACCTCTTTACTGTTATTAGTAATAACTATGGTCTAAATGCGATTAGGGAAGTACTAAAAGTAAAGAAAGTGTTTGATGGGAGAACAAACCAGTTAATTCTGGAAGTTCTACAACTTATACTTAAAATCCACAAAAATGTTGTACCATCACCTATGAGACAGATAGTCTCAGGTAGGGGGTGGATAACAGAACATTTATCCATATGGGTGGAAACTAAATTGAAAATAGTGATACAGTGTTACCCATGAATATTAAAAGATACAAGACACGTTTTGAGTATGTTATCTGAGGTTGTAAAAAACAAAACAGTGGCCAAGGTATTAATGGTTACTCTTGATGTTAACAACCTCTTTACTGTTATTAGTAATAACTATGGTCTAAATGCGATTAGGGAAGTACTAAAAGTAAAGAAAGTGTTTGATGGGAGAACAAACCAGTTAATTCTGGAAGTTCTACAACTTATACTTGAAAATAGTGTATTTATGTGTAATGGAACATACTATAGGCAAAAACAGGGTATGGCTATGGGCACACCCTGTGCAAACTCATACGCCAACCTAGTGTTGGTGTATTGGGAAGAAATTAATGTATGTACTAATGATCAATGGTGGAGTGAGTATCTACTGCATTATTTTTGATTTGTGGATGATGTTTATATTTTATGGCAACATAGTTAGGATGAACTAACAAGATTTGTTAAGCATTTGGAGACAATCACTGATTTTTCATGGTTTACAATAAAAAGTGATGTTAAATCTATATATTTTTGGGATGTAATAATAACCAAAGATGTAGGGACTGGTATGTCAACCTCTCTATACAAGAAAAATTGTTGGAGCAATCACTATTTGGAATTTTCAAGTATGCACCCTAGGCATACTTTTAAGAACATAGTAGTGGGACAGGGTTTACGTACATTGAGATTATGCACAGAAGAAGCTAACTTTGAAAAAGAGCTGGAGAGTTTACAGAACCATAGGGTACAAAGGGGTTATACAAGCAACTTGATGCAAGAGGGGTTAAAACTGGTAAAGAGAGATAGAAAGGGAAAGGCTAGACCATGGTTTAAAGCCAATGAGAGACAAAGCCATGAGAACAACACAATACAAAAAAGTAATAAACATAGGTTTATGCTACAATATAGCAACAATATCAATGGGGTTTGTGAAATAATTAAACAAAACTGGAAAATCCTTTTAAGTGAGGATAAACTAAAAAATGTAATGGATAAAGAACCAAGCATTGGTTTTAGACGAACAGTAACTTGAAAGACATGCTGTGTAAAGAACCAGGAATGAGAAATAAAACTTGGTTAACATCAAATAGAACAGGTACTTTTCCTTGCAGGCACTGTAAGACTTGTTTCATGGTTAGTGATAAAAATAGCTTTGCTCACCCCATAAATAAAAAGGAATATATATTTAAACTATATGCAGACTGCCACACGGAAAATGTGGTATATTTAGCAATGTGTCAATCATGCCCCAGTTACTATGTAGGGAAAACTAACTGTAAACTGAAAATTAGAATACACCATCACTTGTATAGTATTAGACAGAAAAATGAATGTAACACTCTGTATATTCATACTTCTAAGAATCCAACGCACATCTTTAAATTTATGGTTTTATAGGTTACTCATATGAGTAAAAGGGGGGGACATAGTAAATGTCACAGAGTGTAATGAATTACACTGGATTATAGAGCTAGCAGCAAATCATCCACCAGGGTTGAATACATGTATACCTCTAAGACCAGCCTTTAGGAAAAGGAGGGCAGTGAGATGATTGGTGGTTGTGTTTTTAAATGTATTTATAGACTTCTTGAATGCTGTTTCACTGTCTGATGAAGGGTTATCCCAGAAGCACTCACAGATTTATCATTATTTCACCTATTTTTATGGAATAAAAGTTAGCACAGCCTGTTTGGACTTGACTGTTTTCTTGGATTTAGCGAGTCCTTAAGGAGAGAAAGAGAGAATTTTTATTCACTGTTACAAACCATGTACCGGACTATAAAATTTAAACACGGGCTGTAACAGCTCAAATAAAAGGTTATATATGTCACAGTAGACATGCAAATGGCCAAAACTATGTCCATTGATTTGAAAAAGTAATGCAATATATGAATTTTTTAAATACATATGCCACTTTTAAGTCGCATGCAGTGACATGTAAACATGCTATTTTGAAAAAAAATAAAAAGTGTAAAATATGAAATATAAATGTATGCAAAGTTATTGCATTATATTGCCGGCATGCAGAGTCATACAATGGTTGGTTATAGTGGCAGCTAAGGAGATAGGTCCTGGTGTAATACTGTATCCAGGATATACGCAATTAAGTGAATGTAAATGAGCTAGGGTTATTGAATAGCAAAAAGGGACACCATGTCCATGGGTGCTAAACATGGTAGGGCTAGAACTGCGTTGTGTAGGCAAAACAGATAGCTAACATTAAAAGGGGGTGTGTCACAGCATGTGCAAGCAGATTGAAGTTTAGTGGTGCATGTTTGCACTCAGCTAAGCACAACTAAGCAGGGGGTGTGTCTGAGGCACGTGTTTTAGCTGGTTAAAGAAAAGCTAAGTGTGCCCAAGCACAGGGGAGGGTCTAAACTGCTGAGCAATGTTTATATTAATGCCATGGGTTTGCGCGGAGTGCTGTGGGGCTTAGCAATGGAAGAAATTGGAAAAAAATAAATAAAAGGAAATAGCCTGAGCAAGCCAATCAAGTATAACAGACTGATAATCCCTGTTCCACTGACACTGACAGAGTCAAACCACCTCAATGATATACCTGGCAGGGGGAATGTACCATAGTCAATCACACTGGCTGCATTTGCAGCACACCAGTATAAAGTATACATACACCTGTCAATCTGATTTTTCCCACATTCTCTGTACCATTAGAGTACAATTTAGGAATTTTAACTGACAAAATGATAGGGGCTGCTGCTGCTCCTCTGCTACATCTGTGTGCACTACAGGCTGAGGTCAGTGATGATGATGATGATGATAATGCTGACAATAGGCTCACACTGAGGAGAAGAAGAGTGTTCAGGCCCAGGGTAACCTTTTAGGGGCTGCATGACCTGCAGATAATAAAATGCTACAGGGTGGACAGGGACATACTACAGGAACTCACTGAGCACTGCACTTCAAACCGAGAGCCAACAGAGTGGAACCTATCCCAGTGGATGCAAAGGCATGTGCAGCCTTAAAAATACTAGCTACAGGTACTTCCCAAAGACCTACTGGGGACATCACAAGGGTCTCATAGGCATCTGCATTCAGGGTACTCCACCAGTTACTGGATGTCATGCTAACACATGCCTGTGAGCACATTTATTTCCCCAGCACCCCTGAGGAGAAGCCCAGCAATATGTGTCTTTTCCACCATGTAGCACACTATCCAGAGATACTGGGTGCCATAGATTGCACTCATGTGTACATCAAAGCACCACCTGTTGAGGAGGGTAGAGTCTACATCAACCGCAAGGGGTATCACTCCATCAACTACCAGGTCATGTGCAATGCCCAGGGCATTATCATCAGTGTGTGTGTTGTCAGCACTGGCAGTTATCATGACTACCATATCTGGCACTCATCACAGCTGTACCAGGCATTTGCCAGGGGGACATCACATACGGCCATCTAGTGGGGGATACTGGCTGTGCAGTGGAACCGTGGATGATGACACGCATAAGGAAAACACACACACCAACTGAAGAATGCCATAATGAGGCACATGCACAAACTAGGAACATCATAGGGCATGTGTTTGGGCTGCTGAAGTCATGGTTCCACTGCCTTGACATATCTGGTGGAGCCCTGCAGTACTCTCCAGCCACATGTGCACACATGTACATAGTATGTGCCATGCTGCACAATATGATCCTGCAGAAATAGCTGCAATAGGAACACCACAAGGAAGGGAGAAACAGCTCCCCACCATTGCCAAAGTCCCCACAGGCACAAGGGGATTTGGAGGAGGAACCCCCTGAGCCTGTCCCTGTAGGCAGACTTAGGCATGCCCTGTATGCCCTAGCCTTGCCAAAGAGGCAGCACATAGCTCATACACTGACAACCTAGGGACTCAGGGACTGACACCTCACTCTGACTCAGATACACACAGTAAAAAGAATGCCAGACACATCACACTACCTGGACCTTACCATGCATAGGCTATGTACTGCATGCATCCAACAGAGTCAGTCCTGAAGCACTGTCCTCTCAACTGCTGCAGGCACAAGGTAAGTCACTCTTCTTAACAACAAATGAATGGGATAGTAGACTGTGGTAGCATATGTATGGCATTGCTGCATGTATGCAAGGGAATGGAGTGGGCTACCAAGATAGCAGCAGACAATAGACAGGATTGTGGGACAACAGAAACTCTGTGCCAAATACTGCCTTCCCCAGAATATGCTGTAGGCTCCAAGCCAGCAAAACCAACTGCACTATGTGAGGGACTTACAAGCAGCAATGTCAGAGGACAGATGCATGAGTGTCAATGTTGGAGTCCCATACATACCTCTCAACCTCTTAGAGCAAGAAATCTGTACAAAGTCATAAAGAAACCTAGGGCAAAGGCCAAAAAACAGGGACACTTGTTAAATATTGCTCTTACAAACATAGAAAGTTGATAGAATAAAAGATTTTGCAGTAGTATGAATTCTCTGAAGGGTAAGAAGTCCGAAACGCAAATGTCTTTCATTACTTTCTAATAGCAGTCTTTAATGATTTGCCATTAATTTTCCAGACAACCAAAATTTTATGTAAAATGGACCCAAAATGTGAGGCAAACATCAGGACATTCAGCAAAAATCTGTACAGTTGAGAGATATGGTTCCCTACCCAACACACCACGTTCCCATAGAACTGCAGTAACACTTATGTTTGTAAAGTAACAACACATTCCCAGGGTTGTCCTAATCAACTTGCTAACATGTCCCATTTACACAATATGCAGGGGTCAATGTGCTATGTATGTGTGTGGCTAATAGTGTCAGGAAGTAGCCAGCACTAACTGATGGCTGTTGTGGCTCCCTGGGCTAAGTACGTTACTGTGGGCGATAAGGTCCATGGTTTGAGACTGGCTGTGCCTACTTTTTTGCATGTCAGCTACACCTAAGTAGGAGTTCTACAGGCTGTTCAGAAGTTAATATTTGTTATTGCAAGAAAGCTGAACAATGGTGGATAGGGGGCTACATATATGGACAGTACACAGCTCTGAGTAACCTAGATGGTGCCTAGTAGAACAGAAAGTTGTGACAAGTCAGTCTAGTGCCAGGATAAAAATGCTGCCATATAACTGTGTCAGTAATGACAACAAGTCAGTGGGCACCATCCATACCCCAAAAATGTCAGGGTTTCTCAGAACGTCCACAGATATGCCTCATATATCTGTTCTATTTGTTATAACATTGCATTTGTCTGGCAAACTATTGGCAAACCAATACAGGTTGATGTGAAAACATCAATGACAGATGGTTAAGATGCAGACTTCATACCCATATGAAAATGAAAGCTAATACAAAACTAGTTTACCAACTATCTATGTTTGGAAGAGCAATATTAAAATGCTATCCCCATGTCTGGGCCTGTGACTGACTGTGATATATGGCCCTGTCAAGATGCTTGCCTGTAAGAGTTTGAGCGGTATGGCCAACATATAGCCTTAGAAGAATAGTGCAACACAAACTGTCTGAGGACCAGAGCAAATGTATGGGGTACAATGCTGGCCAACTTGCTAAACAGGTACAGTCAGAGGTGTGTAGTCCATAACCCTGTGTGTGATGTTACAACTTGTACCCCAGTCACACCATAGCTACAACTACATAAGAGCAGCAACTGTGGACAAAGCCTGCAACTGGAGCAGAGCAGGACAAAGGGCCACATATAAGGGAAAGAAGAAACCACTGGCCAGACAAAAGTAGAATGTGCTGACTAAAACACTTTGTGCAGTAGCATGGGTTCCCTGCAGTTTATGAAGTCAGTAGACAAATGTCTGTCAGCGGTTCCTCACATTAATCTATACTGATCTCCCACTGGCATACCAGTACATCACAGTGCTGTGCAAAGTGTATCTCACATATTATGCAAAACTCTGCTTAGTCCAATACAGTCTGTACCCACCCTAGATATGACTCAGCTAATAAGGATAGCACACAGCAAGAAGATCTCTCAGCTAGTATATCAGTGAGGTGCTGGACTGTTTACAGAGGTTCAGCAGCCAATCAGCTGTAGCACACAAAATCCTGAACTGGAGTACAGGTAGGTCTGGCCTGGAGTACCACTCTTACTATTGAAGGTCATATTGGGTATGGCTCTACACTTAGCTACTTTCAGCCCATGTCTGAACCCACCTCTGACTATAGAACTGAGATGTACATATACCCCTTCTACATACAGACAGCTATGTACACCTTAACTGTCTATCCCCACCCCCATCAGACATGTTTACCCTATCTATCCATATGTGGTACATATAAGATTTATCTAGATTTGTTGAGTGTGACATACATACATACAGATATATAGGTAACATATACAACTATATAACTTATAGAGAGTCAGAGACAGGGGGAGAGAGAGAGAGAGATAGAGAGACAGAGACAGACCTTGAAAGACATAGAGTTATGTACGGCAGCAGCCACAAGTACACCAATTTTAACCAGTGGCATGTGCAAATACTATAGTGAGGCCCTTTGTATAATAGGTAGGGAGGGGTTGTAATCCCACATCAGTTGCTGTGTGTGTTTCTGTATGTATTACATGTACAACAGAATACACACACCCAACAGTCCTATGTCTGTGTAATGCCCACCCATATTTTAGCCCTGTGACTACTGTCCTCCACAACAGTGGTCTCCCTGTCAGCAGCTACTGATGTCATCCACCCCAACAGAAACTGGCAGACACTCTCTACATATGTAAGTCCTGTGGCACATGTGATAAGTGCATAGTGCTGAAGTATAGACAGTTTGATAAGTAGTGGTTCAATTTCCAACACTGGCAACACTGAGAGTGTGTGTGTGTGTGTGTGTGTGTGTGTGTGTGTGTGTGTGTGTGTGTGTGTGTGCACGTGTGTGTATGTGTGTGTGTGTGTGTGTGTGTGTGTGTGTGTGTGTGTGTGTGTGTGTGTGTGTGTGTGTGTGTGTATAAGTATATTCCCTTGTGGCTGTGTACATTTCCTGCTTATGTGCGTGCAATGCCAATGCACTTTGAGGCCTGCTAAGCCCCTATTGCCCTACCTTACAGGGCCTGCTGATGTCATCCACCTTAAATGCACCATTGGACATTCTTCAGGCATATACCCTCCATGGCACATGTGATAAGTATATAGCACTATAGTACATGCAACTAGATAGATAGGGGTTCTAATTTCAATATAGCCAAGTGTGTGTGTGTGTGTGTGTGTGTGTGTGTGTGTGTGTGTGTGTGTGTGTGTGTGTGTGTGTGTGTGTGTGTGTGTGTGTGTGTTGGTTATACCATTTTGAGCCTGTTCCACCCTACTGACTCCCCCCATTGCATTACTTTACAAGCCCTGTTGATGTCATCCACTTTAGATGCACTGTTTGACACTCTGCAGGCTGTACATCTCAACTGTATATAGTTTTTCAGAATGTCCAGATGTTTGCTTCATATATTTGGTCTGTGTCTCATAAAATTGTGGTTTCCTGGCAAATCATTGGCAAATCATTGAGAGTTGAAGTAAAAAAATAATGACAGGCATTTGAGTTTCAGAATTTATACCTTTCACAAACATAATGCAAGTGCAAAACCTGTCACTCTGTCAGTTATCTAAGTTTGTAAGAGCAATATGTAAAAAGTGTCCCTATTTTTGGGCCTGTATCCCCCATTATTGAAGGCTTGGTCCACATTTATTGCTCTAAGAGGTTGATAGGTATGCTCTGGGCATATAAGCTCCATGGCACATGCAATAAGGACATGGCACTATGGTATATTCAACTAGATAAATAGGGGTTCTAATCTGAATACTGGAAACTGTTTATGCATATCACCTCTAGCAGCATGGCTATCTTGCCTGTGTGTGTGTGTGTGTGTGTGTGTGTGTGTGTGTGTGTGTGTGTGTGTGTGTGTGTGTGTGTGTGTGTGTCTGTGTGTGTGTGTGTGTGTGTGTGTGTGTGTGTGTGTGTGTGTGTGTGTGTGTGTGTGTGTGTGTGTGTGTGTGTGTGTGTGTGTGTGTGTGTGTGTGTGCAATGGTTAGAACCTATGAACCTATAGGACATGCTGGAGGGACAGATTCATAACCCAGAGGCTCCCTTCACTCTGGAATAAAATCCTAGTCCAGGTTAGGCAGAGTCCCTCATTGACTCTCTTCAAGAGGAATCTTGATGAGTGGATGGAAGATCATAGGTTTACCCCGGGTATCACTTCTGTGTCACTGTTAGACAGAGGCACAGTATACTAACCTCGAAAAAGGGCATAGCAAAATTAATTTAAAATGGGTGGTGAAAGCCAAACACACTCTGGCTAGGCTTATAAATGCCCTAGGGAAGATAGCCTAGTATGAACCTATGAACCTATAAACCACTTTGTGTGCCTGTGCCACCCTGTTAACTCCACCATTACCAACCTATTCAGGGCCTATGGATGTCATCCACCTTAGATGCAGAGTTAGATATTTTCAAACACAATAGCACTGTGGTGCATGCAATACGTATGGCAGGCTATAGTGTACATAACTAGATAGGTGTTCTAATCTCAAAACTGGCAACTCTGTGCATGTGTGTTGGAATGCATGTCCCCCTGCAGCAGTGTGTGTGTGTGACATGGTTATATAATTTTAATGGCTTGTTAACCCTCCAGTGGCAATCCTTACAGCACCTGCAGATGTCATCCACCAGAATAGTAGTGGCAGACACTGCAAAACTGTATAAGTTCCATGGTTCATGCGTTATGTATATAGCACTGTCATATGTACAACTAGGCAGGTAGGGGTTCTACTATCAACAAGGACAGTTCATGAGTGGGTGCATGTATGTATGTATATCCCTTTACAGAAGTGTGACTGTGTTAGGGCTACAAACATACCGCTTGACCCCTTATAGAAAAACATCTGGATAAAGCCATACAGAAAAGTGGGACACAGCCCAAATATTAGGGTCAGTCTTTAAATATTGCTGTGACAAACATAGAAAGTAAATAGCATAAAAGATTGTGGATTCACATGCATTTTCTGAAGGGTATGAAGTTTGACAGAAAATATTTGTCATTATTGTGCAACATCAGTCTTTAATGATTTCACACTACTTTGCCAAAAAACCACAATGTTATGACAGACGGAACAAAAATATGTGGCAAACATCAGAACATTCTGCAGAAATCTGTAGAGGTAAGAGGCATGGCCACCACCTGTCCCACCCTGCAGGTTGCAGTCCATGTTTAGCCATATGTGGCCTATGACAACGACTCAAACAATACAGAGGTCCCCAGAGTGTAGGACAACAAACATTTCCTAGAGTTGTCTACTACTTGCATAAAGCAGTTATTTCACATCAGAAACAACTTAATGTTATGAGAAATAGCATAACCTATGGTAATGTGACACAAAGTAGCTGTCATATTGGCAAACCAAGGGCAGTCCTCTCTGTTGCGCTTGCCGTGGGTATGGTATGTCCTGCCAACTGTCACTATACTACAAGACGTGTCCCACATTCCACATTTGATAAGGTCTCAACCCTACTCAGTGTTGTCTATACATGTGCAATTTGTAGACATGTGTAGGCCCTGTGAGTAGCTGCTGCTCCCAATGACCCACATGTATCAAGGCATGAATGCTAACTGCCACCACCCACATATGTAGGTATCGCCTAAGGCTGTATCAACTGTAAGTAGTGTGCTGTCTGTCATTCACCCACAAACCAATGTTAACACACTGCAATGGGGTCATACAGCAGGTATGGAATGTTGCCAAGGTCCTGGCCACAAGATAAATGTAGAAAACAGTACCATCATACAATATGGCGAGGATATGGCCCCACTATTTCTCACATCAACAGCAACCCCTATAAACACACAAACTGTGTTGACAGACCTGGGTACTCAGGTTGATAACACCATTGCATTCATCCAAGTGGTGGCAGTGGTCAGAAAAGCCTTGGACGTGGTTCACCACATAGGTAAAGGGACTGCATCCAGACAAAAGGTGGACATTACCACTGTATAGTCTTCAGTCAGTACAACAATATATTATCATGATGGCTGGTCTGGTATGGTATGTACCTATGCAGATATCTGCAGCAACTGGAAAGGCTATTTTAACACCCACAAAGGTTATCCATGGCCTTTAACACCTGCTCCATGCAGATACCCTCGAATCAGTAGTGCCCCACTTGGTATTGGATAGGTTGTCTACAGGTGTACTGTGGCATGCATAGATGGCAATGTTGTGCTCAGCCCTTCAATATCTGCCCCATATATGTGAGACTAACTCTATGCTTATTACCAGCATGACAGGCATGAATCACATATGCAACAGCAAAAGAACCAGGTTTGTCTCCTAGAGGTTGCCCTGTCTCAGGAATGCACTTCCCATACATGTCAAACAGAGTACCACGCAGGCACTCATCAAGTGCATCCGTGATGAGTGGATGGAAAACCAAAAATTTGTCCCAGGAGTCCAAACTGTGTCCATCAGGGGAAACAGGTGATGACCAATGATTCTGTTGGGGATAAAGTAATGGCTAGGCCTGTAAGAGCTCCAGGGCCAGTACTTTAGTAAACTTCTATGGGCCTATGAACCTGCAATCCTATGGAACTCCCAGGTGACATGTATCAAGAGTAGCATGCTGTGTCAAAAGGTATGCATGCAAGATTACACTGCCTGGGCCCATTAACCCTCACACACTGTTCCACACATATGCACCTAGGTGAACATGCACATTATACAGCCATACCTTGGTGAAGAAAAAGTCTTTGCATTGCCACTTTGCCACTATGCCATCATGAGCTTCTGTAATGGCTGCAGGTCAATATGACTTAGACACACAGACACCTGGAACAGAAACAGAATAAGGTCTGTCAGACAGTCAGTCAGCAGTACTAACAGCAATAAAGCATCATGGCACAAAGGTACATACACATTGATGTGTATGCATGACAATTGCCAGCAGACAACACCTTACAGGTCATAACACTAAACTGCCATTAACTGTACTATATTCACCCTTTGCATCACACACATATTGGCATGTCCCTGTATCAGTGGTATGGATAACAGAGATGTGGCACAGGTATCATCACATGCACAGGGTATGGTGTGGGGTTGCCAAAGGCCTAGGCTGTGCCATACAGTTGACATCATGTGTGTGTGTGTGTGTGTGTGTGTGTGTGTGTCTGGAGAGGTGCTGGTCAGCTAGGCCATTGAGAGGAGCTGTGTTTGTCTGTTGATGACCTGCATGAGACAGTGCTGTGTGAGTGTGTGCATGCACACAGCCAGACCATGTGCTAGCCTTACACAAGTGTATATTGGACAGCCATGGACCATGCATGGCAGATTGTACAGTTCACCTTCTCTGGCCACGAACACAGGAACTGGTTCTGTGAGGAGTGGCACTGGCACCACCATGCCCAGGGCCAGATGTAGTACTACTTGCTGACAGTGATCAGTGTCTGCTGGGTCTGTATTTGTCACGGGACTGCCCAGGATCACGTGCCCATAGATTGCCACTTTGTGGTGTGGACAGCAGCCTCCCTTCGGTAATGCTGGTGGTACTGCCACTATGGGAGTGTAACTGTGCACAGCCACATGGGCTCTCAGCTGATGTTGTGCTGACCTACGTCTACATGTCTGAACCTCTACTCCCACCACATGTTCTAGCACAGACATTGCATGGTTAAGGACTAACAATGTCTCACCCCACCATCTATCCACTACATCATCAAAATTATGTAAGGCATCACCAATGCCATGGAGGGAGTCATGCATGCCAGGCAGTGTGGCATCCATGACCCTGAGCATCTGTCTAGTGTACCATTCACAACATGTCTGTGCCTCCATGATGGACCAACAAATGCATCGGGTGACACTTGCTCTTTCACCTCTGACAGGTGCTGGATGAGCAGCAGTCCTCCTTTGAACACCCCTGTCAATCTACATGTGTGGGACCTAGCAAAAAACATGAACCAAAAAGAAAAGAATTATTGCATAGTGCTTTAGCTAAGCATATGGTAACTGAAGGTGCTACACATTCGTTTTTGTTTCAAGTAGTACAAGTCATATATAGTAATATTAGGCAGGGGGATATTTATGCTTACATTGACACAATGGAAATTAAATGGATATTCAGACTGGGAACGCATTTGGGCTCCGGTCTTAATGATACTGTTTCTATTAAACCTGCATTAAAAGGGCATAAGCTGCCCAAGAAATGAGCTTACTTTGTATATGTTTTAGTGACATTTTGTATTTTCTACTTGTTTTATTCAGTATCTCTTTAAATTTGTATGAATCATTAATGACAGATGAATTTTTATTGGTCTGTTTGAATTTATACAGGATCTATTTAAGTTGATTCTTTTAAGTTTTATATTGTCTGAAGAAGCACTGAGAGGTGTGAAAGTGCTTACAGCTATAAAATAAAACATTGCTGTTTTAGCTGTTGGTGTCTCCATGTTTCTGCACAGCTTTTCTTTTTGGTTCGTGTTTTTTGCTGTGTCTACTGTGCAGTTTATCACCGAGTTCCATTTTTTGGACAATGTGTGGGACCTAGCCAACTGTCTGGCTATGGCTAGTGTCTACAGTCACAGATCCCATAGTTGCCACACTCCCCAGTTTAATGCCATCACCCTCTGACTGCCCAATATCTGTGGCTCCTGGGGACTAGGTATGTGTGGACATACTGACTGTGTGCAGGGACATTGGGGGTGGAAGTGGGATGTCAACCAATGGGACACATTCAGCCCTCAACAATCCTACCTGTGTCTCACAATGGCCGCCATCATCACCAGAGCCCGACGACACACTGGACATCAGGTTGTGAGGGGGAGACACTCCAACCCCATGGTCACCTGTGAGGTGTAGACAACATGCATACATTATGTCCTGCACTATAATGTCTGCTGATCCCCCCCACACACAAACACACACACACACATACAGGTGAGGTGCCACAAAGACATTATACAGACCACACCTTCTGACTGATGCCATGCACAGCACACAATCACAACAGACACACTCTGTACAGGCCCTCAACAACATGCAGTGCAGCTATGTCCAGTTAATGTTGCTAGTACTATACACCTGTGAGATAAGTGACAAGTCAGGCTATGTGATGGACCCTCACCTAGAACACAGTGCACCCATTTATACAATAGTAATGCAGCCCTGTATAGCAGACTGGCTACACCTTTACAAAAGTACATGCTAACATGTTACAGCTACTGCAAATAAACTACTGTGCTTACCGATGTGATGCACTGCAATGAAACCCATCACAAGTGAACATGCACCCATTGCAATATGGCTAAGCTTAACAGTAGTGTACATGGCAAACTGGCAACCCTTAAAATGCCAAGGGTATAGATGAGCCATAACAAGACAGTTCCACACTCACAGGCTACAGGATGATGGTCACCAGTAATACCAGAGGTACCTATGGATTTGTGGGGGAGAGGTCTTGTCAGCAGACACACATGTTGCATTGGTACAGGATAATATGTGCATTTACCAACTTGTACAGTACAAATTGTGATACTACCGAAATTGCTGACATTCACAATATGTGTGCACATGTGTACATTATAAAACCCCACACACAAATGCAGATAGACCTGACATATGTGTACAGGTATGCAGAGCCTGCCACTATGAATGCTACAGTATTAACATGATGACCACTGACGGCTTACCTGGATACTTCTCAGCAGTGGAATCTGTGCCATCCACTTCCACAACATATATTGTGATAGTTTCTTGTGAGCTGGTAGCTGAACCACGGTTTGCCAGGTACTCTTCTGTGGCTGAGAGTGGGGGTTGTATAGCAGGCCCTCCACCAGTGCCAGCATGGTCCCTGGCCACAGCTGTGGCCCTTTGCAGTGCATGATGTATTATATCTGTAGCACGGTGTCGGACCTGTTCATAGCTCCTGTCCTGGTGACCCATGCCATTATCTGTTGCTACGAGGTCTACCCACAGTGCAACACATTCTTGCTGGTTATGGTGAGTCCTTGTCAACAGCACATGGTGATGGAGTCTCAGAGTATCAATAATTGCAGTGGTCTCAGCTTTTGAAAAAGGTGGATTGCAATGTCTGTACATCCCACCTGACAGACATGAAGAGGAGAACACATCACAGCACCACATACATTGCTCACCACAATTTACACACCCTGCACATCCACAATTGCCACCACTATCCACAGCTAACTCCTACATCATACCCTGACATTTATCACCACAGTATGCATGTGGCTATCAGCAACATAGTGGCAATACATCATGCATTGCCCCCTGATCCTGATGTTTCATGCTACTTGCTGCATGTGCTATGAGGTGTTCAAATGCATTTACATGTTGCACCTATTACTGCTTGTTCATAGTTGTCCACATGGTATGCTGTGGTGTCAGAGTCCAGAATATGTTGTAGTAAGGACCTGGGCTGTAGGCCCACCCCTCAGGTCTCCCTGGCCTTCCTACCTCAGATTCTGGACTATATGGCTGGACAATGTCCTACAGTTTTCCCTGCCAGTGTTGTTGATATGGGTGTCCTGGCACAGTGTAGCACCTGCCTCATGTACACGGATGGACGACCATCTACAAACATCACCAAGGAACACACTGTGCGAGAGATGCAGTGACAGTAGGGTTCATGCTCCCTCCCTGTCAAGGCCACATATCTGCCCCAAACAGGTTAACACAATCAGTACACATCACACACACACACACACACACACACACACACACACACACACACACACACACACACACGCAGTGGACCTCAATATATAGATCCACAAACAAAGGAAACCACCGAGGCAAAGCCACACGGGAATGTCACAGTTGTACATGGCACATATCACACATGGCCACACACCTTTGTCCCACAAAAATGCACGTGTCAGCACATGTCAAACATGTTACACATAGGAGTCTTCATTGTGAGACACAGTGGTGTGCCTATCACCTGGCTGTATATGTGGATAGTCACAGTTACTTGTGTGTCAGGTGACAGACTCCACCATATTGGATATGCACTGCTGTCTCTCACCAACAGGTACTTTCATGAGTCTGTCACAGTATGTGTTTGTGCGCCTGACCTCAGATGTATGTTCCTGGACTATATGCAGTGAGACATGATTGAGCACACTGATTATGTGTCCCAGGCAGGTATGTCCCCTAGCCTTATGTAACAATCTGCTGTCACCCAGACTGATGCCGTAATACATTCAGGAAATTATTGACCTTAACATGTTGGCTTTTATCATGTGATATTCCAGGGGGTTATGGTCAATAGACCACAATGATCTGCAACAGATGGCCTCAGTCTCTCTCAACTGGCCTTCAGGCATCTGGCAATGGTTCTTGCCACCTCCATAGTGCCTTTATTAGGAAAGGTGGTGAGGTTATCATTACCAACATACAGCCATCAGCACAGCACACATTGAAGGCCATGCTTCTAAACCCTAGGTGTCTACACATGACTCTGCCCTCAATGCAAGCATTCTTAACCCTGGGAAATGCTGACATCTGTGCAGTCAGACACACATGGTTCAAAGCTGCAGAAAGCATCCAAGCCTTACACGATCCACCATCCTATCCTACAGTCATACCCCACAGTGTGGGCAGAAATGGCATGGGACATGTTATTGCAGTAAATATGAGACACATACACATCTCCACTCTGTACAGGCAGTAAGATGCACAGAGGACACCACAGGGGAAGTTCACCATTGCCAACACACCTATTCAAATCATAGCTAGCTACCGGACACCACATGTGACCAAGAAGCCTATTCTGCCTATATGGACCTCAGCAACTGCATTCTGATTTGGGTCTATACCTTGAATCTGGGTCACTTAAATGACCCAAATATACACTGCAATATGTACCCATGCCAGCACACACATGGCCAGACAGCCATTAACAGTGGAATTACAAACACCTTGGTGTAACTAGGGGTTACACCCACATGAGGTGAAGGTGTGTTTCAGTTGATATTACACAACACAGGTTACCACTGCAGCATCCCTACAGTGTCATCCTCCATGGCAAAGCAACCATCATGCGGCCACTTTTGCAGTCACCATCTCCCCCAGTACCCATCTAGCTTACACCTCCAACATGGAATACAACCTCCTGGGGGTGGTATACAAAGCTTCACAGTCCCAAAAACCTTTGTAGGGACTGCCACCAATATCCACACATACACATGTGCTAGATGTGCATTTGTATAGATGCATGCAGTCAGGTATACCCAACAGGATTACATCATCCTCTGCAAGGATACACACACCTGTGTAGTGGACATCTGCAATACATAAGTGTCTATAACAGGGATGATGTACCACTGTCTGAGACAAACAAGTGGCAGGTGTCCATTTACAAGCAATGTCTCGTTAGTGTGAACAAACAAATGGGATCACTCCTGGGAACCTGCACAGCAAAACCAGAGCCCACATTGTCAACATCCACTACAGACAATCATCTACCATTCTGCACATATGTCTGCAACATCACAGGAAGCAACTGCATCTGCTCACTTGTGGTGGTCAGGGACACCAGCAATACCAGTGCTGTAGGTATAGCATATTTGATGCCTGGCAGAGTCAGTTTAGGCTTCACCCCCTGTCCCCCCATCAGTACATCAGGATGACCACAGTACCTGCACCCTTCTGCTATATGTAGGCAACAGATCACCACTGCCATGTGAAAGTCATGGTATAAATCTGCTTTGGGAGAATATCACATGACAAGATGCATCCTACATGACCCCAAGTATAACCTTGCAACCACATAAGCCACTGTATTTAAAGAAGGCCTGACTACCGCCTTTATCCCAGCCTTGTGAAGGACAGCCACTGTCACCCCTATACACTAAGGTGGTCCGTCCACCAGTCTGTCACATTATACACCCATCAGCCTAACTCGACTGTTCTGCAAGGCCATAGCACATTTTATAGTGCAGCTCATTAACAAAGACATTGGTAACCTCCACAAACTCCACCACACAGTTAGGCTTTTTCAAGGAAGGGATCATGTCTGTTACACTCGGTTGACCTCTTTGACACAGTCACCAAAGCCATGGATGGTAGGGTGACAGTGCACACTGCCTACCTTGACCTGGAGAAAGTCTTTGGCAGAATAGCCCACCTGGTCATAATAAATATACACTCCCAGGTATGCATCACACCATATGTTACCATAGGTGTAGCACACCGGCATGCTGACATGACCCAAGTAAAACACATAGGGGAATCCACACCAAGCAGTTGACCCATAACTAGCAGCATAACATATTGTACTGTGTTTTTGGCTCTGTTATGTGTGATGTACACGTTTGTGGTGCAGGGCTCAGCCATTGGCCTATGGCTGACCATGTCTGTAGATGACTGCATGCTGTGTGCTGTCACCATATTCCCTAGTGATGTGGACATCTGCCTAGGAGGGCCTCATGCAGATGCATGACTGGTGCCAGAAACATGGCCTCAGGCCGCATACCAGGACATGCAGTGTCAACCCCTTTGGTGAGAGTGACATCCCCACATATTATCATAGTACTAACTTCTTAGGCATGCAATCAGTCATGTGTGATCTGTGCATACAGGTTGATGGCAACATGACATTTCACCAGCATGTTGCTTCTGTTCTATGGTAAACCTTCTACATGGCCCACCTAATACCTATGGGCATGTCATCCAGGGACATGGGGTTCTAACATCCCTGTATTCCCCACAATAAGGCCCATTATTGCATAAAATGCCCAATTCATTATTCATCTCACACAGCACATGCAGCAGCTGGGGACATCAGAGAGGTTCCCCACCAGGGACTACCAGGGCCTCAAACATCTACCATACACATATAGGCTATAAGCTCAACCCTCTACACAATTTCATACATACTCCTCAGAGGTGACCTCTGTCTGGCATGCAAGACAATCACAGACTCCACATTGTTGGAACTGTTGCACAAGTGCAACTCAAGCTCCACTCTATTAAAACACACACATATGCCCTCAACACATGGTGTGTGACATCAACTGGTCTTCTTAGCAGCTCATATGTGTGTCCCATACACTCACCCTGCTGTGGAACGGTCACCCTATCCACATCAGACAGGGTAGTTTTTTACACCTTTGCAGGCAGAACCTGGATAACTGGATGGTTAACTGCACATCCACCCTTGGGATACCACCTGTGTCCCTGTTGGACTGGGGCATCAGGTGCTGCCTTGCATACACATGGGCTAACATCTGGGCTAGCCTTTATGAGGGCTCAGGTCCCATAGCCTATTAACCTCATATGGTCCTAGGTATAGCAGTCATGGCCTGTGTGCTGTGACAGACTATGTGTCTACACCCATCACTGCCATCGACTGTGTGGTGTCCTCTATAGGCAACGTTACAGTACCATGTCATACAGCCAACATCCAACAAATACATGAATGGTACTACAAGTGCATGTGGACATTCCAGCAAAATCTGTGCTACACAATAACAGAGAGCAGTATATGTTGTGTAGGGTTTCCTCCTCATAGGTGTCCGACATCTGCAGTACCGAGATGTTTGCAAAATGTGTACATGTGCCTGATATATGTGGACCTTATGTTAGACAAATGTGGATGTATGGAAACCAGTTGGACAATATGTAATGGGTGTCCCCAGAGTGTGGGGAATGTGTGTGTGACATGCCAGACCACTCAGAGCACAGTAATGGTACATTAATATCTGGTACTGTATTAATTCCCTGACATTGTATGGTCAATATGTACACACTGTTGCTGAGGCAGAGCCTGTGTCTCCCCACTACTACTGCCTATAACCTGCTATCCTGCTGCAGGGGATTGCCAGGTATGCTAGCTATGGCTGTAAGGCAATGAGATACAGGTGTGGAGTACACAGTGAGCTAGCCAGAGTACATCAGCAACAGTCAGGGACACCTGGACAATCTTGGTTGCATTGCCATTAGCTAATAGCATGGGAACACAGTGCTATAATTAAGGTCTTTGTGTAGGCCTTGGCCCTTTTCCTAGCCAGTAAGGTGGACATTATCAAGGTGTGGGAGCTACAATGTCACAGAGGGTAGATAGAAATACTGTTAACTGTTTGGATTGATGTAGTATGTCCACAGTTTTGCATGCTATGTTTGGTCATTCTTAACAGACTTTCTGATTCTGTGGCAGGTTACTGTTTAACAATGTGTGTTGGGGTTAGTAAGGAGACAGGCAGATGTGTGTCGTACATCATTTTTATCTGAATGTGTATACTGCTGCATTTGATGCTGGTCTAACAGCTGTGTATGTTTCTAGTGGGAGACTGTGACATTTGTCCCTGTCACCTGAACATTTTTTCCCCAAGCCTTTATGTATGGGTGTTGTGTGGATGCCCTGTTCTAGGTGTTTGGGAGGTATGGTAGTTCTGTAGCAGATAGCTGAACATACTGCTGCATGTGTAGCAGGCCGCAGCTGCTGTATTCTAGCCAGGAGTCATACTGGGGATTATGAAGACATTGGGGGACAGCAAGCTGTATATGTCAGTGAGAGAGCAGTGTCAGCTCTTGTGTAACAGCATGGTCAGGGTGAGGGTACCCATAACTGTCCAGGTGAGGCATGTACCTCTGGTACATATGTTAAGTAGTAGTAGTTAATCACCTAGAGAGTAGTAGGGGACATTTAGGACATGTATTTATATTTTTGACATGTGTCCCACCCTCCAAGCCTTTGACTTTGGGTTACAGTGACTGTGGTAGCAGCAACCAGTTCTGCTGGACATTGCTGGGCTCAGTTATTTCTATGTTGTATTGACAAGCATGTAGTTGTCGGGCAACAGACTGGACTGTGGGCCTGAACTGTGGGTGTCCAGATGTCAGACATGCTAGGAATGTAGCAGATAGAGCTATTGAGTCATTATTATAGGAGGTGTAGTTGCAAGACATATGTGCATGCATACAATGTACTACACAAGATGGGCATGAACATGTGTGTTTGGATGGCTATGACATGTGACACTGACCTGTTTGTCATTTTGTAAAATTAATCTGCACTGCCTTGCCAGGTACTTCAGCACAAAGAATACCTTTGCTGACAACCATGCCATAAGTAGGTGACACAATTGTGGACATTCTGCAACAGTCTGTGCAGTTGTCAGCTCTACCTGATATTGTAGGCCTCCAATCAATCCAGCAACGTGTCTTTGGCTGTGTACTGGTTCAGTGTCTGTATCACAGACCCAGGTACCCTGTCATTTATCACATTATATGTAGATGTAGTGCCACTGGTAATCAGGATGTCTTTGTAAAAACACCAATAATTCCCCAGAGCTGAGTTGGTTCTAGTGGTGTATTGCACTAAACTGTAGTTCAGTGGATCCTGGGTTCAATATTTGGCAGGGGTGTATTTTTTTTCCAAATGTTACATCACTGTACTGCATGATATATTTACAAAAACACCAATAGTTCTCCAGAGCTGAGTTGGACTAGTGGTGTATTGCACTGAACTGTAGCTCAGAGTATCCTGTGATCAATACTTGGCAGGGTTGTATTTTTCCCTAATGTTACATAATTTTTTTTCTAATGTTATATCACTGTCCTGCATGATATATTTACAAAAACACCTGTAACGCCCCCACGCTGAGTTTACCTTGTGGGAAAATGCCCTATGCTGTAGTTAAGAGCATCCTGGGTTAAAAGCTTGGCAGGACTGGTTGCTTTATTGATGTGCAGAACAGTGTCAGAATCAGATAAGGTGATTAAAGCAGTTTTAAGCTGGTTTACGTGATGTGCCACGATGCTAAGTGGCACTTAGTCCCGCTTAAACCCACTCTATTTCCAAAAAAAAGAAAACAG
Source organism: Protopterus annectens (assembly GCF_019279795.1). NCBI lineage: Eukaryota > Metazoa > Chordata > Ceratodontiformes > Protopteridae > Protopterus > Protopterus annectens. Next base: position 1,310,865,826 of record NC_056743.1, on the reverse strand, counting down.
AAAATAGGTGATAGGAAAGTGGTGAAATGGGGACAAGCAGGGGAAAAACAATATGAAATGCAGCTAGAGATGTGCAGGATGGGGGCAGGAAAGTACCATAGCTCGCTCTCCATTTCTACACAGCAACAGCTGTGCATGATGTGGACAATTTGAAATTTGAAGCCTCACACCCCACAGGGAGGTGTGTGGGTGACATATCTTTGTTGATTAATTGATGGGATGATTGATTCATGGCAGTGTACATGGGGGGAAAATGGAGAGCTATGTATGGGACAACATTTTTTTGTTGGGACAGATGCCCATTTTTTTTTTTAAGGTGAGAGTGGGATGTTAGGGAAGTGTTGCAGGTATGTTTGAGAAGGTAAATTGGGTAGGAGAGGTTGCTTTTGCAGACAGACAAGACAGCAGACAGGAGCAGTGTATGACACATGAGGGGGGTAAACTCCTTAGATGGGGAAGGTGGTTAGGAATAGGATGACCAAGTGCCCCAGATGGCAACAGTAGGACTGAGATCCCCACCCATGGGCAGTCACCACTGCCCCTTCATGGCCCCAAAGGTGGCTGTGCTGGGGGCTGGGTGCCAGGGCCAACCTGCCCCTCGAGGTGTGCCAGTCTGCCCTCGATCTGGTGCAATCTATCTTCCAAGTCACGTTGGATGACACTGCGCACCATACCTGAAATCTGAGTCCAGGTGACAACCTCCTCTCCATGCCCACACCTAGAGGGGGTGGGCCCCATCCCCTGAGGTGGTTCCACCCATGGGTGGTGCAAGACCAGCAGAAGGAGCTGCTCCAGGTTGGGTCCCAGTGCTGCAGCCAGATGAGGTGGGATAGGCAGATCTGCTGGAACTGGCCTACCCAATCATGCTATGGTGTTGAGGTTTGTCAAGGCATATAGGTTAGTCATGAAGAGAACATTTAAACATTAGTTGTAACAGCATGCATGTGTGTTCCAATTAATCCAGAACAATAAAATTGCATAGCATACAGAACACAGGCATAATTGGAATAACAATCAGTATTATAACAGCATCCCAGTAACAGTCATGGCAAAAGGCCAACAACAGTGGAATTTCAACAGAGTATGTTAGTATGCAACCATTGTTATATATAACCAATAATACAACAGACGGCCCAACATTAGTGTTTGAGAACAATATATGTGGAAATGAAACCATACCCGTAGTATAAGAATAAATATTTGTGATGGAGATAAGGGGTGGGGGAAGAGAAAGACATTCCATTACCAACTATATAGGCTATATTTTTCACAACAGTACTGCACAACACTCTACAGGTTTGACTTTACTTTACATCTGCATGTGCCCTATACCTTCTATAGCATGTATGTACCTCTCAAGCTGTCCACATGGGATGGTATGGGCCAAGCTGTAAGAACTATATGTACATAAGTACAGGGGACTATTACATTTCAGGCAAACATATATGACTAACAAGGTGTACCCTGCACTGATGTTGGGTGAGTGTGCTACTGGCATACTTCAACTGGATTTATATCTGTGTCCAAGATTATTGTCAACAGTGATCACTAGTCATGACAGAGTGACACTTGAGAGACATGTATCGTGCACAGTGTAGACGTTTATACCTATCCTGCTGTCATTCATAGGCATGAGGTTAGACTATTGGCACACATTCACAGAAACACCCGGCATACAGCTGTACCAGCAGAAGAACATTTTAGTTGTCTTATTCAGTTGGAATAGTAGTGTACTTCATGACATTTTATTTAATGGAGCCTTATCACCTGGATGCACGATACTGTTTGCACACTAGTACATCTGGACACAGACATTTACCCTTCATACAGCTACTACAGACATTTCTTTACCTGTAAGTCCTGTGTGGAGAATATCTGTTAACAATATGTGGCTGTTTCTATAAATAGTCAGTACTACTTGTTTGTTACTATAAATAAATCTTACTATTGGTCCCTGGATTCAAACCCTGCTCTGTGTGTGGAAAAAAAATGTCAACATATGCATTGCCTATCACACTTAGTTACTGGGCCACTGCTGTGTCTGTTGGTCAACTGATATATGCCTACAGCTCAGCTGGTGACAAAGTCTGACCTGGTAATATAGGTAGCGTTACACAGAAGACTGCAGTGACTGTTGAACATACATGCATAAGATTCAGGCATGACAGAGATAATAGGTGAAGTGTGTATTAATACTTGGAATGCAGGTGTACACAATTAACCCCTGGTGGATGGGAATATGTGTGTGATCTGTACAGACCATATCAGGGTGCTGGGATGCCTACCTGACCCATATACATTTTCAGATGGTATATTTGCAGACTACAGCTACTGCTGTCTCATACTTGCCTGCATCAGCATACCTATGTTCAGGAATGCATATAGCTGAAATGCAAAGGTTAACATGAGACAATCCTGAGGGAAACACACTATAATACCTTACACATTACTATAATACCTTACACATTACTATTCAAGGTTCACAGAATGTATATCAAATTGCATTCTATCTTGTAGTACAGCTCCACATCTACACTTTAGCATAACAGTTCTTTATCAGCCAAACTTCAGTCACTTCATGGTGTTATACCCATATTTGCTTTGTAGCACCTGTAAAACTGGATTTCTTCAAGAACAGACCAGAATACACACAAATACACACAACAATTGGCAGAACAAAGCTTTACTGAGAGTGACATGACACAGTCATTGGTATACATTTGACAATTTTTATTGTTCACCACTTTAAATAATGCATGCATTGAAGGTGTGCTGTTATTACACAGTCTGTGCAATACTAACTTTATTTCTTTCACAGTTCTGACTGTAGTTGTACTCTATTTCCTGTAGATAATGAATGAATGTAATTTATTCCCTTTACATTTAGAATGCCAGTGTACTTTATTACCAGATCATTAGTATTAATACCGTATACACTTGTAATTCCTACACATTAATAATGTTATTGCAGTATACCCAGAACAGAATATATCTGCTGGCAGTCACTACTGTACTCTTTCTTATTTATATGACTATATATTGCAAGATATACCTGTACTCACCACACTCTTGGTGCATTCTCGCTATGCACCCTACTTGGGCCTCCAAATTGTGAGCCCTCTCCTCTGCAGCTGTGGGAAGGGAAACATCCCATTATGCGTATCTGTCTATCAGATATTCATGCTAGAATTTGGTAAAGCAATGGTTTCTATACTTATAAACTTCTAGGGCATTGTGGTCCTGAGTGTCTTTGATCCATTAAGACAAGAGCTCCTCCTTACTCCACTTCAGGTCATCATTATGATGATACACCTGCTCACCAGTGTGGAGGATTCCAGTAGCATAGGTGAGGTCATGTACTTATTCAGTCCCAGGCCTCGGACTTGTATTCAGAGCTCTGGTACTGGCCCTGCAGCAGTCTGTTACCATGGTCTTTAAGAATGAGCCCAAGTCATGACCCTGGACTCCAACATGCCCCAGCACTGTCCCCGAAAGCCCGCTCCCTCTCCGACTCCAGCCATAGCTCCTGCAGTGATTAAATTCCAACAGGTTCTGGCTGTATTCCACCTGTGCAGCTTAAATAAGGCTATTTTCCTGCCCTTTTCTGTCATTGGACTATTTTTAAAAATGCTAAGCTCCGCTTAACACCATGCAAATATCTAAGCTTACTTGAGCAGTACCTAGCTGAGCTGAGGGCTGCTTAATCTGGGATTACTTATCAGTGTCCAAACCAGCTAAGTGGAGCTGTGCATTGCTAAGTACTGTTAAAACAGATCCGGTTTGAGCATTGCTTGGCTTGGCTTAGCACAGCTTAGCTATAGGCAAACCAGAGTTTTTAAAAAATAAAAAAAAATGTATTCAAAGTATTTGTTCACTAATGATAACTTATTATTATGTGTATCTATTTTACTTTATATCCCCTAAATATATACATTTCACTACATTATCTGATAGTGAGACTTTAATGTATTGGACACTTGTGTGTAACTGGGTCTTTTTTACTTGGGTCTCCACTGAAAATCGGCTTCTGGTCAAGCTGGACTAACCCAGTTAATAAATTGGAATGTATACATAAAAAAAACATTTACAACACTTCCCTAACACATGTAAAAAGCAGAATGGCCAGTAATCAAACCGCGCACCTACTGCACATGAGGCCGGCACTCTAACCATTCAGCTACTAAATATATGGTGATCCTAGCTATACTGTTCTATATAGTTCTCAGTTATGTTTAAGCACTGCTGAGCGCACTGCACAAACCTGCTCATCTATGCTTAAACTTGACCTTTTGTATAAAAATTAAAATCATCTGGTTTCTATTTTTAGATGTCTGGCATGTGTTTATTACTAAACACTGCACCATGCCACACAAACACACAAAAAAATAAATTAAAAAAAGGACACTACTTTTTCACATTTAATTTTGCTGCCATACGGCTCTCTGACAGTACAGAGGATGCGTTACTGACACTATAACACACCCCCTACATATACATTTCAGAAATGGCAAAACACACTGCATTTAATATTTTAGTGCCATACGGCACTTTGACAGTGCAGGGGGTGTGTTACAGACACATAACACATCCCCTACATATATATTTTAATACTGTCTAGTACACAAATTTAATATTTTAGTGCCGTATGGCATGTTGGCAGTGCAGGGGGTGTATGACACATCTCTGAGCACTGTAACACATCCCTTACACTTATTCAGTAACCATGCACAATGCTCTCCCTCAGTAGTGTGCCTTCATTAATATGCAAGGCACGCTGCCAAGGAGGAGCTGCAGACACGGCCACAGTACAGTCTATGTAGGGCTTGCACTATTCCTATACAGAATTTCTTAAATCTAGGGGATTGTTTTTTTCTGGAAAACATGTGATGTTTTAATTTAATGTACTGACAGATCAGACAAGATAAGTTCCAAGTATCTGTTACATTCCCACCACGAAATATGTCATATACTGACCTCAATGGAAATTTTATATAATATAACATGCAGACTATTGCTATGAAATTACTAGCATATGTCTAAAGGGCAGTGTCGTAATAATTTTTGAGAGATCTTGAGAAAACTTGCAGGTCATTATCTCTAGATGTTTTGAAACTTAGTTCATTGGCATTTTGTATGTGGAGTCCAGTCTTCTAAAGCCATGACTACATTTCTACCCACTGAATCTGCTGTGCAGCATAATGATGAATTTGACAACACTACATTGCACCTAAACCTACATGGAGTTTTTGATACTGCACGTTACCAATAACCTTTCTGTAAAATACATTCAACAGCCAGAGCAGAGTTTATATACTTACTGTTTAATGAATATAATGCAACATGTCAAACTGATAAATAAATATCTGTAAAACCCTACATTTGGTAGATATGCATAGAAGAAGGCTATAGTTCAGCCTTCTTTGAGAGTTTTGGTAAAACATTCAAGGAACTGTAATAGAATTTTTGGGTAAAAAGCTGTACCCAAGATTCCCATTGTATACCTGGGGATATCATTGTAGCCCACTGCTGAGTGTCATCAAACTATCTTCCTCAGCTCAAGAAACTTTGGTGTTAAACCTTTGCAGTATTAAAATAAATATAATTTTGTGTTTAATATTTTTGACTTTTTCTTCCTGAGAGTTTGGAAAATAAATAGCCTAGATGCGCTGCATTTCCTATGGCTTCTCAATACAAGCATATGCCTCCCATAACCTCAGCTGATTACAATGTAACATCCCAGATAGTCACTATAAACTGACTGTTGATGTATATGTCCAAGATATACAGGTATACATTGCTTAATGTCCGAGATAGGTTCTATACCATAGAATGTTAAGCTGTGTTGACATTAAGAAATCACCCTATACTTTGTATTGGGCTTCACTTAACATCTATCTGCAAAATGACCAGTCACATTTATGTCCACTTGTATAGTATGGACGTAAATGTGGTTGGACATTGTGCAGAATGACATTAAGTGGTGCACACCTGTATTAACTTTATCATCCTTTAACATTTCTTAATAAAACTTCTTTCCTTGAGCACAGAGATACAAACTGCATTGATAACTGCCATTATATTCTTTCAGATCAGCTCACTCCTTATCTTGACTATACAATACCACCTTGCTAATTGAGTGAGGTTTTCTCATGCCATATTCTTGCTAGCAAAATACATTACCTTTCAGGTGAATATATGATTTTACATTTGATTTAGTGAAAACTCAGTAAAGGCATATTCTGGATGTGTACTATGTTTCTACTATGACAAAAGCCATACAGCCACCTCACTGAAAGCTGAGTATAATGCAACATACTTCAGTAATGCTTTGAGCTGATTGTGACTACTAATTCCTGAGAAGTAGTTTCTCAATCCCTCTCTGAGAACTTTTGATAAAACATTTAGATAACGGTCATTTAATATTGATACAATATCCACCCAAGATTATCATTTTGCCCTTAATATTTTATTGTACTTTGATGCTAAATTTGGGTGCACCATACCTCCCCATGAAGTTTTGTTTATGGCATGCTGCACTGACAAATTTATTTTTTGTTGAAATATATTTTATTTCTACTTCTTATCTTGTGACTATAAAACTAAAGCTATATTCTAGATATGTGCTACATTCCACCCTGAAAAGAAATCATACATCCATTTCTAACTGAAACAAAGTATAATTTAACATGCCACACTATTGCTGTGAAATTACTGTACATGCCTATATCTAATGGGCAGTATCTCACTATCACTTTGATTGTTGGATTTTACCATTGAGCATTCAGACTTAAAATTAGTCTGTGACCTAAATTCTATCTTTTGAAATTATTGGAAACCCATTCCTGGATAGACTCCATTACCCAGCTTAATATGGTACTAATGAAATATATTTGACTATCACTTGCGGTTTAAATATATAGTTTGGTCATGTGATATATTTGCTATCCAAAAAAATAAATAATGGAATTTTAGTATAAAGTCATGTGTGAAACTATGACAGGTAAATGCCAGTACAATCTTACATTCGATACTCATTTATAAAAAGATATATGTCTGTCTACTTTGGGGGTTCTTAACACTTTCATGAAATAAGTCAATCAGGTACCAAAGCACCTAAAATATAATTTTATCCTTAGATATTTCAGTGCAATTCGTTGTTGAATTTGACTTCATTACATTTATCCTTTGTACACTTGGCACAATAAGTTGTGCTCAAGCCATTATTATGGCAGCAGAAATGGTGATTTGTCTGGTAAATGTATATAATTTTGGGGGCTTCCACAGAATGTAAAGAAGATGTGAGAATTAACCCCCCATAAGTGCAAGTGCAAGAACTTTCAGCATACCAGAAAATGCCAAGACAGAGAGAGTAAGAGAGCTTGAATGGTATTGCTAGCCTATTATGACATGTATGTATTAAATTTAAATTATTATACCTTGCTCTGATTTGGCTGGCAATGACAGGAGGAGCAAGGACTTTCAGTATACCAGAAGACACCAAGAAAGAGAGAGAAAGGGAGCTTGAATGGTATTGTTACACAGGGATATAACATCCAAAGGGTAGAGGACTATACTTCAGAGGAGCAGAGGGTGCCTACAAATCCTTAGCTACCTGCCTACTAACATGACCCCCCATATGATACTTGGGACCCAAATGGTTTGGAGTGTGCGGCTAGACTCATAAGGTCCATAGTGGTTGTTAGTCTAGTAATAACCCATAAACCTATGACCATGACTTTTACCAAGCAATGAGAAGGAAGAGATTAGTATACATACCAATAAAATGGATGGTAAAGGCAAGGATATTCAGTATAGCAATAACCCATGCCTGGGTGTGGGTAATGATGGATTTACCCATGGTTGGCGTAGTTTGGTCATGAGGGCGAAGCCCGAGTGGCCAAACAAAGCCAACCGTGGGTAAATCCAGCATTACTCACACCCAGAAGTGGGTTATTGCTATTATACAATGACATTATTTAAGAAAAAAAATAATTACTTTTCTTAAATAATGGCATTGTATAATGCCTCCTTGCTGCCCTTCCGCAGCTGTCTGGTATTCTGCGGCAGTTCTGATGTACTGCGCATGCGTATGCCTACGCAGTATATCAGAGCTGTGGGCAAAAGCAACGGAGAAAGCAAGATCTCCATTGCTTTTTACTGTTTCACTATGTTAAATGGGTTTAACATAGCGAGACAGCTTTAAAAAAGCAACGGAGAATCTCCGTTGCTTATTTTAAAGCTGTCTCGCTATGTTAAACCCATTTAACATAGCGAGACAGTTTTGAAAAAAGCAACAGAGAAAGCAAGATCTCCGTTGCTTTTTACAAACTGTTTCGCTATGTTAAATGGGTTTAACATAGCAAGACAGCTTTAAAATAAGCAAGGGAGATCTCCTTTGCTTATTTTAAAGCTGTCTGGCTAAGTTAAACCCATTTAACATAGCGAGACAGGTTTAAAAAAAAGCAACGGAGAAAGCAAGATCTCCGTTGCTTTTTACACACTGTCTCGCTATGTTAAATTCCTTTAACATAGCGAGACAGCTTTAAAAAAAGCAACGGAGATCTCCATTGCTTTTTTTAAACCTGTCTCGCTATGTTAAACTCCTTTAACATAGTGAGACAGTGTTTTAAAAAAGACTTATACTAATGGAAAAAGTCCGGGCGACCGGACCTTTTTCCATTAGTATAAGTCGATTTACAATGTGCACACTGACCAATCAGCGTGCATGTTTTGAAATATTAATGGGGGGTCATGGTATAATTTAAATTAATCTACCCTGCTCTGATTAGGTTGTCAATGACAGGAGGAGCAAGGACTTTCAGCATTCCAGAAGACATCAACAATGACAGAGAACAAGAGAGCTAGAGTGGTATCATTACACATAGACATAACATCCAAAGGACAGAGAAACATACTTAAGAGGAGCAGAGGGTGCTGAATAGGGAAGCAAACAGAGAGCTTGGATTATTTCCTGTGTTTCAGAAATATCAGGTACTAAGGGAAAGAGTTGATACCTTTAGACAATGGCAGGAAAAGAGACAATCAGGAGTTTGAAATAAAGGAAAGACGACAGATCTTACATGTAACCTGTGTCTATGTGGACATGAGACTTGGAAAGCTTTTGGACTTAGCATCCACTGCATATGTGAACAGGCAGTGCTATATGATAGATAGGTGAATGTGCAACAATTATGTATGTGTTTTCTTTTCTTAATATGGCACAACAGGACTGATATTCCTTGATAATGTTAATATTTGTGGTGAAAATTGTTCTTGCTTTTAAAAAGCTTTCTTGATAATATTGCACACCAGTACTTAACTGGTTTTTAATTGTCATGTTCTTACTCCTTATGGACTAAAAAGGTCAAATGTAATCTGACGTGGACAATAGTTAACTTGTGACAGCTGTCCTGAAACACATGGGAATTGGATTGAGCTGGGTGAGGGGTGTATGTTTGAACCAAAGAAAAGGGGAGAAAGGTAGCATCTGTGTGAGTTAGTGGCACATCCCAAGGATTGTCATAGCAACCTGCTTATGAATGTTCTCATGGAAAAGTGCGAACAACCCACATGTATATAATAGGGGAACTCAACATGTAAGGTTTCCCCTTTTTCTCATTTTTCTTTTCTTTTTTTGGGGGGGGTTGAGTTTAGTGTATATGTTGAATGTGAGAGAAGCTTCAATACACAATAAGAAAGATCAACGTAAAGAAGTACATAAAAGAGGAAAATCCGAAAGTAAAGGGATAGGATGGAATTGGGCAGGTCAGATGGGTGGGATTCCAAGTATGGTATGTTATAGGGTGGAAGGCCGCAACTGAAGATTTTGTTTCCTAGTATTATTTTCACACTCAGAAGATGTGTTAGTTGCTAGTAATGTAAAAGCAAGCAATGAAAAGAGCTGGCTAGTATACAAGACCTCTGTAATGATACAATGTGGTATGCTAAGGATAGAATGGTAATCATTTACTGAGCCCAATAATGAGGTAAGAGAGGAAAGAATGACAATGTGAAAAAAATAGCACTGAAATATAAAAGGGTAGTCATTAAGCACTGTTAGCCAAGATTAAGATACTTATGTGTACAGGATAGAGAGTAAGGAGAGGTAGGAAGCAGAAAAGATAAGGATAAATGGAGGTGTGGTCAAAATTATATCAACTTGTAGGGGTGCAGTTTGATAAAAGGAGAACACAGGGGGAGGTAGTAAGACATCCCTTTGCAATAATCATAAGATTTGAGACTCCCATTTAACCATGGGAAAGTTGATTGCAGAGGCAAGACTCTTCATGCAAGTGGGGGCATTGTCCTTACCATGGAATTATATACTGTGGTATATAGTATTTAAAATGTTTTTTTTTTAAATGGCGGTGAACCATGGGAAAAGAGAATTACAATAATTCAAAAATGAGGAAGAGCCTTTACACTAGAGGTGCCATGATAAAAGGAGACAGAAAGACTAGAAAAGGGAAAAGAAAGGAGTTAATAGGTTAATTAAGTAAGGGTGAACAAATACATGAAAGAACTGATTTTTACAGCAGCTACCAGGGCTGTGAAATGTGGTCATGGAACATAAATGGTATTATGAAACCAGTTAAGAGAGAAAGAATTTTCATATGTTTGAAAAGGTATAGGCTAGAGGTGGCATTATTGCAGAAGAGTCCTATGTAAGAGAAAAAACACTGGAAACTGATAAAATAAAACATTGGGTAGTATTGGAACAGGATACATATGAAGACAAAGGGTAATTACATTTGTTTAGAGAAAAATCTAGGTAGAAGTATTTAATGAGGAGATGGGGTGTTGGGTGTCCAGCCATTTGGAATGGCGTGGGGGCATGTAACACTAGTACTGGTATATATTCCACCAAGGGTAAAGACAAACATTTTTACAGAAAATAATGCCATTCCAGGAGACAGCATTAATTTTAGCAGGAGAATGGAATATAATTCTGAATAATAATGAGATGGAAGGAATTCAAAGCAAAAGATAGAAATGAAAACTAGAAAAGGATACAAGGTATATTCTAAAATGTTTGGTTTGGTAGATGGTTGAAAACAAATGAGGAAGGAACTGTTGGATTCAGGATATACTTACTTTATCCCCACCTGGAAGAAATGGTCCCGAATTGATAAAGTATTTGTGCTGAGGGAACAAAGACAATAGTAAAGTAACTTAGTATGGGCCTGAAAATATACTCTGATCATGCACCCATACAGGAGAAATTTGTAATAGAAACAGAAGAATAATTTCCCATGCAGTAAAAATTTCCAGTGGGCTGCTTGAAACATGAGAAGTTTAAAGGATGACTGCAGGAATATCTAAATTATAAACTGAGGGAAGCAAATGATATTACTTAGAATACTAAGTACTCTATTAAACAGGCAATTAGAGAGAAAAATGAAGCAGGTGAGGGAAGAAATGAGGATAAGAAGTGAAGTAGTATGTAAAAGGATACGAGAAAGATTCAAATTAAAAAGACAGTGGCATCAAACAAGACAGGGAGGAACTCATGGAACTAACGCAAAGTATACAAAGGATACAGGATGAAGGGTTGGGAGGAGCGGAAGATATTTAACATTACAACAATCACATACACCAAGAGTGATGACAGCCTTAACTGCAAAACTGAGGCAGAAAACAGTATATCAGACAAGACACAGAAAAACATAACACATAGGATAGAGAGATACTTAAGAATTTTACAAAATATTATGAGAATCTTTATATGAGGGACACTGAAATGCTTGAGAGAGAGAGAGAGAGGAGGAATAAACTAAGTTTTTGGAAGGAGTGAATATTCTAAGATTAAATGCGGACAAGCAAGGGTATCTAAAGAAAGAGATCACTGAAGAAGAAATAAGGCTTATTAAAAAATAGAAAAAGAAAGTAAAAGACCAGGGAGTAACAGTCTTCTTGATGAAGACTGGGAATTGGCTACACAGGAGATAATTAAGTGGAAAAAGCTGTTTAATGAGGTATTGGAAGGAGGGCCCTGTCCAGAGTCTTGGAAGAAGGGCATAATAGTGGTAAGAAGAAATGAAGGTAAAGATCCAACTCTTAGCATCATATAGACATCACTTTTATGGCTGTATTAGCACAGACATTTACAGTGGTAGTGGCAAAGAGAGTGGTTGATGGTGATCAATAGGGCTTTGTAGAGGGTAGGCGCACACATGACAACATAATAAGGACATTATTAATGGTATAGGATGCACATATTATAAAAAGAAATTGACACTGTATTCTCTGAATGCTGAAAAGGTGTTTGAAAAGTGGATTGGAATTATCTGCAGAGTTATGTGTGCTTTTGCATCCTACAACAAACTAGGAAATACACTGATAACATTTATAAAGGAGCATCAGCCCAATTTAAAATAGGAGAAAGTCTTTCAGAAAAAAACTAGATATAACCAAAGGAACACAGCAGGGATTACTGCTATTTCCCCTACTCTTTGCATTATACTTTGAACCATTACTAATCCAGGATAAAAATGGGGCAGGAAGATTTAAAAATTGCACTTTATACAGAAGATGTGATACTTTTGTTAGGCAAACCAGAGAGAGTGATACATGACATTAATTAAACATTTTACAGGAAGCCGGTACCTTTTTCTGGTTATAAAAGAAGAATGACACACCTGTAAGTGAGTTGAGTGGCAGGACAAAATGATAAGTTTCTTTCCACTATTTATTCTGAATCACTCTCACTGGGTGGCAATTTTGCTAGCAGCTCATAGGATTGTGGTGACAGCATACAGAAATAATAGAGCCAACTGTTAGTGACCATGCAGGTAGGTAGTGGTGATAGTTGGTTTCTGTCTGGGATTTTCATCTCGTTGTTATGTTTCCTCATATAAGCTGGCAATACAAAATAAAATCTGTTGTTCAGCCCACTGGGTAGCAATTTGATGTTGTCTCTGGTGGTGTATGGTTGTTTGGTTGGTCTTTTTAATGTGGGCGTCTGGATTGCAGCTGGGAGAGAAAAGAGGTTTTCTAGGTTGTTTCTTCTGAGACTTTTCCTGTTGTGGTCCCTCTTTTTTCCTGTCTGGGGCTTGTGTTGCTGTGGCAGTTTTGATGTTCTGTAGGGTCCTGAGTTCTCCCTGAGTTTTGGTCTGTTCCTGGCGGAATATGTGGTTTTCTGAAAATCACAGAGGCTTGGGGTCACGGAACAGTAACATACCTTTGAGTTTCTGACTTCATATCCTTTGGAAGAGGCATACTAACACAAATCACATATTCTAGTAACTTTCTAAGTTTTAACAGCAGTTTTTAGAATCTGTCCCTCTTTCTGAATTTTTTGTCTCCTCAGTGTTTACAGGCTTTGTTCAGATTTCTTATGGTGACAGGGTGAGAGGTATGTTTCTGAGCTATTTTAAGAGGCAATTAAAAACACTAGTGACTGGTTTTACTGTTTTTAATGAGGATGGTACAGATATGTAGAACTGCTAGCATATCCCTCGGGTGGTCATCATTTTGAGTCAATTTTTGGTGTGTCATGGTGGGTTGGCACTCATTTGAGATGCTGGAGGTGATAAATTTATATCTTGATCTTGATATCTTAATCTTAATTTATATATTAATAGGGCGGTGCAGTGGTGCAGCGGTTAATGCTGTCGCCTCACAGCAAGAGGTTCTCCAGTTCAATTCTCGACTGGGTTGCCTTCTGTGTGGAGTTTGCATGTTCTCCCTGCATTCGCATGGGTTTCCTCCCACATTCTAAAGACATGCTTCTAGAGCATTTCTCCCCGGGCCTCTGCTGAAAACAGGATCTGTGGAACCTAGTCAGACTTTCCCGGTCAACAAATGTAAAATAAAAAATAAATTTAGGTTCCTAGTTGTTTTTAAGGAATCAGGTGGCCATGGTGGTGCAGCGGTTGGCATTGTCACCTCACAGTAACAGGTTCCCTGGTTCGATCCTTGGCTGGGGTGCCTTCTGTGTGGAGTCTGCATGTCCTCCCTGTGGTCATGTGGGTTTCCTCCAGGTGCTTTGGTTTCATCCCAAAGACATGCTGTAGGTGGATTTGACACTCTTAATTGGCCCTAGGTATGAGTGTGCGTGAGTGCCTTCTGTGGAAGGTTGGGCACTGGGCTGGCAACTTGACACCATAAAACTCCACTGCCAGTCATGAGCAGACAGGTGATCTGCTGTGACAACCCCTAACTGGGAAAAGCCGAAAGAAGAAGAAAAGTTGTTTTTAAGGAATCACTTCTTTCTGTCCTAAATCTCTGGACATGGGAGGTTACAAGGGACAGTTTGATAAGGGTTTAGTGCAGAAACATCCCTGAATTCAGATTATTCATTGTAGCATTCTAGAATGCTGCAGCAGCAATGCACCCAGAACTTGTATGGAATTATGGCGCCATCTGCTGTCCAGATTGTGATATTCTACTGTTATTATCAGTCGAACTTTTGATATTTCATGGAAATAGTATTTGCACCTTGCAGGCTAGCAGCTATGTTTTTTTGCCTTACATAACTTAGAAGGTTATGTAATAACATAATAGTAAATCAATAAATCAATAAATAGATAATAATGAAAAAATAAATAATGCAGTTATATATTTCAATTAATAAATATATGTCAGCTATTAGATTTTTTTTACAGGCAGTTTCGTAATTGATTAATAGGAAGTGTAAAGTAATTTTTTTCTAGTAATCATGGGCACTACTAGTTCATGGCTACAAGGCTGGTAGGAACATAGGAGCGGGGCTTTTGATGGGTAGTGTTTTAATCTTTCAGTTTTATTTGCAGGTCTTTCATCCCTATAGGTACGCAAAGACAGGTGGCACTGGATAGCACAAGAAGCCCAAGGTCTATTTGTTGATTTGGAGGTGGCACAGATGCAAGACCAGGTTTTGATTAACAGGAAAAGAGCTTTGCCAGTTTTTGAAGAAGAACCAATGCCTGGGTGCAAGTCGGCTAAGAAGTCAAGGAGAAGAGCTTAAAAACTTCCTCTGCTTCAGTGGTTAATCCAACTACATTGGCGAATTGCATAACTGAGTCAGAAGGTAATGATGTGGGAGTCTCAGAGTTGATGTCATAGATAGCAGGCAGACAGCAAGCAAATACCTTAAAAAGTTTATCAACTCTCTTCCTGATGAGGATAGTGCTAGAATATTTACTATGACTTTAGAGAGAAAGTTTGGAGCCATGTCTGCATTATCTACTAGTCACCAAGGAAGTTTTCATTGGCATAAGCTTCACCATCATCCCCTTAATAACTCAGCAGACTGGGGCTGACCCACCTATTCCCTCAAAGCTGAGCAGTTCAGCTGACCAGGACCTCAACATCATTCAGTTTTTGTCCCTGTGGCTACTATAAAATCTTCAAGTACCACATGTCCAGGTTCACACATCACCAACCATGTCCTGGCAATCATCATTGAGGAGAAACTCCATAGAGTGCACTTTGTGGACATATTTGATTTAGTTAACAATGAAGGTATTCATCACATAATCAAAGCTGAGAATTGTGGAGCAAAAGATCAAATTACATCTCTAGCAGCCATCTGGAAAAATGCCTCAGCCAAGGTACTGACTAGAAATTGGGGCATATGGGCTTTGGATTTTGTGGTATTTATGGACATTATCATTGAAAAGGATTCCAGTCAGGCTTTACCTCTATTTGCATATTTTTTGGCCATAAGCAAAGCTCACCACATCAAGGGAGGTTCAGCCTAGTAATTGTATGGTCACAGATTTAGGAAGCCAAAACTGTCAGGTTGGAAGAAAGTCATCCAGACATTGGGCTGGGCATCATGTAAGACAAGCCTAACACCCCTGAAGCTTCCTCTAGAAGTCAAGGTGGGGGGCAATTTTGTTGGGCTTTCAATACTGGGAGGTGTTATTGGCCAACTCGCAAGTTTTCCTATTTATATTCTTCTTGCGATAAGGCTCATACTATAGTTAGATGCTGGGCTAAGTCAGGCTGCTCCACACACAGCTGTTTCTCTCTTTAGTAGGAGAATAATGCAGCTCTGTTGCAGGATAATCCTGTCATGGCAAACAGGCTTTTTTTGTGGCCACAAGTTTAGAGCATCAAGGTGACAGGCCCGTCTGCAGTCCTTTCCACTCCCTAATCAATCTAAATAACATGGCTCAATTGCTGGCAGGTTGCCCTGACAGTAAAGTGCCACTTTTATTATTGAAGGTTTTGAAAAAGAGCTCAAAATTGGTTCTTCAGTTATGCTGGATTTTAGGCTAGTTACAAATCCTTCATCTATGGAGGGTCATGAGGGCATCGCATCTGGATTAATTGAGAAGGAAGTTTTAGCAGGTAGAGTGATTGACCCCTTGTTGTACTCCCAACCTATTTTCAAAATTTCCTTCATGGGATTAGTCCCCAAAAATGAAACAAGGCATGTATCAATTGATTCCTCACCTTTCTCACCCTTCAGGTCTATCAGCTAATGAATTCAGTGATAAGGACAAAGCAAAGGTACACTATTCCTCTCTGGAGCAAGCAGCCAAGGTAATTTTGAGGTACTCGAATCTTTGGCTTTGCAAACTAGATATCCAGTCAGCATTTCACTTTCTTACCATCAGGTGGGAGATCTGGCATTGGTAGGATTTCAATTTAATGGTAAATTTTTTTTGGATACATTGATGCCCATGCTCGCTGGCTTGTGATATCTTTGAAACTTTTAGCATGGCCCTACATTGCTGCTAGCAGCAAAGAGCACCCAGGCAATGAAGAGTTCATTATCTAGATGATTTTCTGGTAGTCTGGGAAGGAAAGGAAAGGAGAGGTCCACTGAGGAAATGTCAAGAACTTACATTCCTAGATTTATTAGTTGACTTTCCAGCAAGATCCTACAAACTCACGGCAAACAAACTGGATCAAGTCAGATTCTCAATTTTGATATTTCTTGAGGTTCAAAAGGCTTGCATGGAGCCATCATGCAGCTCCATGGGTTACTGAACTTTGCCTGCAAGGCCGTTACTTTTTTCTTCACTCTATCTCTAACTTACTAAAAGGTAATAAACCCAAGCACTATAAGGTTCATCTAGCATGCAGAGTCAAGGAGGCCCTTCACCTGTGGTATACCTTTTTGAACCAGTGTAATGGAGTATCTCTTTGGTAATCATCTTGGGTTTCATCCAGAGAGCTGCACCTGTTCACACTTGCAGAGGTAGGCTTTGGAATGGCTGGGTATTTTCGGGATAGTTGATTTGCTGCTGAATGGCCTAAGTCCTGACCTGCTGAAAGGAAGAAAGATATTACATTCCTTGAGATTTTTCCCATCTAGGTAGCCACTTTGTGTGGAAGTACTGTTTGAAAAATGTCAGAATTTATTTTTGTTCAGACAACCTTGCAGTAGTGTATGTCCTGAGCAAGTGCTCTTCTAAGTTCAAGTGAGAATACTCCATCATGAGGCTACTAGTTTTGCTGAGTTTACAAATTAATTTAACTTTTTCTAGCACACATGCAGGTTATGCCAATAGAATAGCTAACATTCTGTCCCATTTTCAGTTTACCAGGTTTCACGAGTTGGCCTGGGAGGCAGCATCTAGGAACTTTCATTCCTCCAGAGGTGTGGCCAACTTGAGAAGGATAGATGGATTGCTAGAGGTAAATTCCTGGACTCCCAGAAGGCAAAAAGAGCTTACTTGTCATCATTGCAAAACTTTAAAATGTTTAAACATCTGTATCCCAGACTCATAGAAGCTGGGGACTGCCATTGGTTGAGACTTTTTTGGTATACAGATGTTGCAAGGGAGATTCTCCTAATACAATACACATACATTTGGTAGTCCTAGACTGGTTGGCACATCTGCTGGGGCTTAAGGATTATTTTAATCACTGGATGAAAAGTAAAATTCTTAAAAGTTGGGAAAATGCCAGACTGGCCTCAAAGGATCCCAGAAAGCCAATAGGGCATCATCTCCTGGCTGTTAGTTAGGAGTCTGTTTCTTTCAACTGTCAATTTTTAAATCTTTACCATTTGGGCAACCTTGTTTCCATGCTGTTTTGCCAGATCTTTCCATGCTAGTAACTTGTTAAACTCCCTTTGCTAGGAAGATGTGTTTCCTTTGATATGAGTGGGAAAATCTAAGACTGATCAGTCAAGTAAAGAACAGCAAGTCCACCTGGACAAGTCTTGCATTCTGGTTATTTGTCTGTCCACTGGTTTACCTTGTTGTGCAATATAATCCATAAGGCAGAATGAGTAGGCCTTGTATTTATTTCATTAGCTGGTGGGCCCATTGCGTTAGCTGATGCTAACACAAGCTCTTTCATGTCAAGGTGCTTCACACTACATTGTTAATAGCTGGAACGCCATCCCAGTTCACTTAAGAACACTATGTAAACTAAAATACTTTAAATACAAAACTGAAGCAACACCTAATTGATAAATGGCTCTGCACCTGCACCACCCATGGTTATAATGATACTAATATAGCTATATGAATTTTTGCCATAACTCTCTGCTGCAAAAAGTTTAATGTACTATTAGCACAGCTATACCCTCCTCTGTCAAACCATCTCCTTTATCTTCCATGTGCCTCCTCTCTCCTTCCTCTCTTTGGGCTGCTCTAACTCTTTACTTTATCTTCCTATGTCCCGGAGTTTGAACAAGTGTTTATACTAACAAATATTCTTATGTAAAACTGAACATATTATGTATACTGAAGATATTGCATTGCATATACCTCCCTGTATTTAAAAAAATGTATTCATATTCAACACATGTAGCTGTTCTTTTTAATCAAAACAGTTTGCAGATAATGTAACTAATGTCAAAGATATCTGAATAATGGAACAGATGTTAATGAATGAAACTAACTTTAAGTGATGAAAGAATGCAAATGATGCCCATAATGTCTGTTTAATGGAGCTGGGCCTCCACTAAAACAGAGCACTGCACATTCAGACTTTCCCAGTAAACAAATGTTATGAAATAAATAACTAAATTGTTGGGAGTGTTGAATGAAGTTTTCTTTGCTCAAAAAAGAAAAGAGAAATTAAATAGTGCAAATGTCAAACATATACTTTTGAAATGCCATTAGCTGATTCAAAACAGCACATTTAATAGGATCAACCTAAACATACAAGCTCATGTCCTTACAAATTCCAGGCACTCAGGGAAAGACTTAGTTATTGATATCTATGTATTTATGTAACGGCTGCCTAACAGGATTAATGATTTGATTCAGAAAGGCTTAGCACAGAAGCATCTGCCCCAAAGACTTCTGCAGTGTAGTAAGCCTGAGTGATTCATGGACTGGTCTCCCACTACAGCTTTATGCCTGCACTGACAGTAACTGGACAGCAGTCTTGCTGGTGAAGCTGGATGCAAACACGACAGCCCTGTGCTACAAATACTGCTATGTATCCATGTGTTTTCCCTTAAAACGTCACTGACACTGGAGTATCACAGTAGTGTGATTCAAAGACTCTTACCAAGTTATTTTTCTTGAGAGGTGGAAAAAGTGTACAATGTCTATTGATGGTGTACACATGCTCTCATTCCCCTATGGATGGTTTGCAGTTCATAGTGTGAGGTATATATCACAAAGATGTGTATGCGTGGCCATGTGTGTGACTTTGTAGAAGATGGATGTGGCTGTATGGATGCCTGTGTATGTGTGTTTGAGTAGGATGACTGGGATTGTGTGTTTGGGTGTGCCTGTGAGTGGTTCTGGAAGTATCAGCATGTCTGTAGGAGCTTGATTGCAGTGGTATGAATGTGTGCATGTGTGTGTGTGTGTGTGTGTGTGTGTGTGTGTGTGTGTGTGTGTGTGTGTGTGTGTGTGTGCATCTGTGTCTGTGTGTGTGCATGTATTTGCTCAGCATTTCCTAAACATTGTTAATATCAGTCCACTGGATCAAACTGTAAAACTACCTATTAGAGACTTTAATACTTGGATCTGATCCTTACATGTCTACTTCAGCTTGTAGAAGACCGACATAAAATTCCCACCAATCCCTCTCAGGTTGACCTGAGTGAACTACCACATTCATCTCTGACTTTTACCAGCACCTAAACAGCTACACAAAAGTCAGTACCTGTCTACTCTAAATATAATGACAGATTCATGAATAAACATCTCTGGCAAAACTCCTGCATTAATAAACTGTCTAACAAAAGAAAGAATGAATGAAAAGTTGTAAGAAATCCTCATTCCCCTATCTCACAACCACAGTGGAATATGCCAGCAAGAAACTGAAGAGCACTATTAGAAAATCTAAAGTGGAGTACAAGTTTAAAGCTGATACAGATACCAAAGGAAACTACATATCTTTCTTCATTTATGTCAGAAAAGTAAGGAATAACATTCAAGAATTCACAGAGCTCATCTATAATATCACACATTTTTAATTTAAGTATATAGCGAAATAGCTCTTGAATAATAATAATGTCACATATTCTAATATCAAGGGTACAGCCTATGCGTTTTTAGGCAAATATGCTACTAACTTTACTCCACCTAGCCACATGGTTACTGCCACTATCCCAGAATATTTAGCTTCCCCTGAAATCACCATGGAATAAGGCTTAGAATCTCTCTCAAGGGCTAAAAATAAAACGTCTGTGTGACCTAACAAAATACCAGGCTGCATTCTCATTAGAGCCAGGTATGCACTATCTGAGCCCCTAGTTAAACAGTTCAACCTTAGCTTATGCACAGTGTCTCTGCCTGATGCCTAGAGACAAAATTACTATGAATCCCCTATACAAGGAATGATCTTCTAGAGACCTGGGTAATTATAGGCCCATCAGCATCACCAGCTTCACATGCAAAACTGTGGCGTGTTGCTCAGCAGATCGATGTGGCCACTAGCATCTTAACTGATCTAGACTCATCAGTCTATTTCTGTGAATGGCAGATCTTGTCTAGTGAACCCAGAAAGCTTCTTTGAAAAGTTTACAGAGGATGTGGACAGTGGTCACTCTCTGCACACTGTTTATCGTGACCTGTCTAAGGCTTTTGACACTACCCCTCATGCTGCTATTATTGAAAACTTAAACCCTTGGGTTAATTGTTGAATTGTAAATTCACTATCCAAGAGACCTCAGGTTGTGAAAGTTGCTGACACCCTAACTAAGCAAAAATTTGTGACTAGTGAGGTACCACAGGGATCAATGCTGGGCCCTCTCCTGTCTAATATTTATTTTGCAGGCATCCATGACAGTATTGCAGAAGTATGGTTGACCAAGTTTGTCGATGACTGAAAACTGAACACTGTTATTCACTCATCCACTGATACCAAACCACCCTGCACGGGGTTGGGATATGCCTATACCTGGTATACTGAAAACAGTCTTAAGATAAATACAAAACAACACAGCATAGTAGCATTCAGCAAACAAAAAAACTGGTCTCACCTCCTATATAACATATGTACTCCTCTTCGGCCAGAAACAGTCATAATAGACCTGGATATTTATGTGGATAACTCTCTCTCTCATTTGATCCTACTGTAGTTAGGAAATCATTCTATTTGGTCCAATTAACTTCCAATGGGATATCTTCATGATCCAAAGAAATTATCCTATCACTGTAGTCTTCCTTTATCAGTCCCATCAGTAAATACAGTGCCCCTTTGGTATGTATAAATACAAGTACACCACTAAACTGGGTAGGCCCCCAAAGATTTCTAACCAGCAATAGGTATGGTATTAAATCCTTTGATTATCCCAATAGATTAGCATGACCAGAAGTATAGCTGGCTCAACCAGTGCCCTGCACAGGTAGCATGAATGTGTCTCACCCCATCAGCTCTTCCAGTGAAGAGCAACACAAATAAATAAATAAATAAATAAATAAATAAATAAATAAATAAATAAAGGACTTATGCAGGACAGTTCCCAATCCATCCCACCCCAGCTCTTTAGTGCTAACTTTACTCCACCTACCCACATGATTGCTTTACAGAATGATTGGTATTGGACAAATGAGACCCCCCAACTCTTTGTGCCCGGGGCAGTTGCTCCCTGCACTGCACCCTAGCTGTGCTATTGAGCATGATTCTCATTATCAACAGTTTCAGCTGCCTGTTGGCTGTTCCAAGGTGACTTCAGTCTCACTTTTTGAGCCATAAAGGACCCAGTCCTGCCTGAACTTAGAGATGTAGCTAGGATAGGGCACAAGGTGTCACGGGGTTGCAAGCATCACTCAGCAGTACCAGTATTCAGAAATGAATGTTGATACTGTGCTTTTGACCAGGGATTAAACATTTCAGTGCTCCATGCATGGTATTCAGCTGGTGCAAGCTGTTTGCTACAATTAATTAAAAAAGTAGGAAGGAGGAAGTTTTATTATTATTATTATTATTATTATTATTATTATTATTATTATTTTGGTCAGGGAGCTGCACAGGGTGGCATAACTCCAAGCTATGGCAAAACCAGGGCCCCACAAACACTTGTACATAAACCTATACCAACAAACAACAAAACTCACTAGATGGATATGTTCTTAACTCCACATATGACCAGCTTATGAATAAGTTACCACTACAGGTCAAGCAAAGTAGTACTCTGATTACCCTTAAAAGTGGTACAGCTTGCTATCTTGGCATTTAGTGCCATCTCCTGATCTGGTGCCCCTTTAAGCTGAGGAGCAAAAAAGAGTCAGTTCAAGATCTGATGCTCCTCACTTGAGCAAGCCAGATCTGTTCTTCCCACATCTACATTCCTCAACTCTAACAACAATAACAACAACAAAAAAACTCTTCGGTCATTTTAAACTTTAGCAAACCAATTATTACATTTGTAATAAGAAAGCAGCTGCTGCAGTTAATGCCACACATGAAGAGTAAAAGTGCTTCAGTTCAAGCAGAAAATGCACAAATGCAATATTGGCATTCATTTCTGAATGCCAACAATGCACTTAATACTGATCAGCATCTGCGGATTGCAATCTGTAACACTTTGTGACCAGGTTGGCTGTCCCATTTGCCCCAGTCTGTACATGCCTCTGACCTTCAAGGCTAGTCTTGATAACTGGATTAGTAGACACAAATTTACTACATGGTTCTCATGTATGACCCTGCTCAGTTTGGGAGACAAGGTCTAAGTGTTTAAAAGGAGTGACAAAAACTTTTGTAAATCTGTCTACCTATTGGCACATGCAGCTAGACATCTTATGGTTTCCATTATCCCTTTCCAAGCGTTGTTCCTATATTCCTATGGTACTGTAAGTGAGACATATTTGGGAAAATGAAATAGCAAAGCAATAGCTAGAAGTATGATGTTTTGACTTGGACCGATGATTCAGGACAGTTATTGCAAAGTTGTACTATCTGCAGTCCACACTGCCACACTGCAACAGCAATCATTAAGGTGAAATGCTAGCATTGCCAGTTCCATATCATCTGTAGAGCACAGTGAAAACAGATCTGTTCCAGTTAAATGAAGCAAAACATGCTGGCAAAGGAGTGGAACAGTATCCTTTATAATTTATTATAAGATGGAAAGCTGCAAGAAGACATCACAAACATTTGTAGAAAAGTCAAGATTGAAGAAGTAGGTATAAGAGCAAACTGAAATGTCACATCACATCCTTTAGAAGAAAACAGAGGCTGAGAAGTGTGAGAGCTATTATAGTCAACAGCTGAGAAGCAAGAATCCCGAAGTTATGTCATCAGGTAAAGTTGTAGTGCAGCAAGAAATGCCACCAAAAGACTGGATGACCAGTGTTAAACATCTCTGCATACCCAAGGTGTTTCATTCTGCATGTGAAATAATTGGCACAAGTACAGTGGCTGGAGTAGAACTCAATACTTCAGTGCTAAGCCGTGTATGGACATGGCAGTGCTAAGTAGTATATGGAAACTGCAGTGCTAAGTAGTGTATGGACATTGCAGTGCTAAGTAGTATAAAGACACTGCAGTGCTACGTAGTGTATGGACACTGCAGTGTTAAGTAGTGTATGGACACTGCAGTGCTAAGTAGTGTATGGATATTGTGGTGCTAAGTAGTATATGGACATTACAGTACTAAGTAGTGTATGGAGACTGCAGTGCTAAGTAATATAGGGGCACTGCAGTGCTAAGTGGAGTATGGACACTGCTTACAACATAGAAGGAGAGTGGGAAGCCAAAACATGCAATGCAAATGTGTCTCATTGTGAGCTAAAACATTGATTATTGACTAATGTGCATGTTAGCCTGCAAGGTTTCCTAGAAAGTTCTTCCCATCCTGCACAGATCCAAAATGGGACAAACAACATGTTTGGATAATACAAGACTATAGGAGGAGTGAATGGAAGCATGGGCAATATGCAAACATATTTTTACAATGACACAGAGAACCAGCACCCCACTCTTCAAGTACATGAGCACATAGAAACTATTTGTGTGTTAGTACATCCTCACAACATGGCTAATGGTATTGCCCTTTATTACACATCTATAAATTATCACACATATTATATACTTGTAGCATGGTCAGCTGTTGGGAACTTCTTTAGGAATGTGGTAAAAGTTTTTTTTTTCTTTTTTTTAGGTGGTATACTTGCATTGTTTTCATATTTAAGTATCTACATTGTTTTCTTCTTTATATTGTTGCTTAACCACAGTGTTATCTTAATGAAAATATTTCTGGAGTTTTATAAGTTCTGATGTTAAGGGGAAAAAGCAAACTTGTTTACTTTCAGAGAAAAATGAAATATTTTTTAGGAAATTATGATGGGAGCTGGAAAATGCATTTCCTTTAACAGAGCCACAAGAAAAGAATGTTGTGTATTTCCAATATTTTGGTTTTTATTTTATAAAACTATATTATTTGCTTCTTTTTCATTTTGTTTTATTGCAGATTTTTTTCCAATTTAAATATTCTACATTAGAACACAAAGCATACGTGTGTTCCTTTTTATTCTACATTAGAACACAAAGCATACATGTGTTCCTTTTTATTCTACATTAGAACACAAAGCATATGTGTGTTCCTTTTTATTCTACATTAGAACACAAAGCATACGTGTGTTCCTTTTTATTCTACATTAGAACACAAAGCATACGTGTGTTCCTTTTTATTCTACATTAGAACACAAAGCATACGTGTGTTCCTTTTTATTCTACATTAGAACACAAAGCATATGTGTGTTCCTTTTTATTCTACATTAGAACACAAAGCATACATGTGTTCCTTTTTCTGAGGCTAAACTGATATTTTTTCTATGCTTCCTACAATGTTCTCTAATCCTGTTGCATATCCAAAAGGAAGGACGTTTTAGAATTTTTACATCAGTGTGAACAAAAAGCATGTCATAATTAAATTTAATATTTTTTAGTCTAGTTGAAATATCTCTGATTTTGGCCACAACTAATTATGACAGTTTCATAAACTCATTGGAACGTCCCATGAGACACGTATCTGTTTTATGCACAACAGAGTCACTGATTACTACACAGTTTGGTTGATTTTCAATTTGCAGCATCTTATGGGTTTTTGAGTCTGTATTTGTTCGGTCTAACCCCAGTTGTGCTGTTGCCACATTTGAGTGGCTGTATCTGTGGCAGCCTATGGGTAGTAAAGGGTCTGACTATTACTGTTTGATCCACAAACAACTGGGCTCACTCGTTCTCAGTATAGTATCCTTTCTAGATAACAGTACAAGTTTTGGATAAGTAAAACCATCATGTCTTTTCATTTTTGATAAATGACATTTTACAGAATATAGACTCAGACAGGCTTTATTGATCTAAACAAACCCCTTTACCTAGCAGACTGCTTTCTCCTCACTACTTCAAGCAGAACACAGCTCTAAACCAGTGAATGTTTACAAACTAGTTCGACTACTTCCCCTGCTTCATCTCCTCTTAAAAATACCCTAGAAGGTTCCATTCTGGATTCCTCCTCTTTTCTTCTTCATAACCCAGAATTAGTGACGTAATACTTCATGCTAATGATGTTATCATGTATCACTCTTCTGCTTCTCCCTCAGCCATCAAACAGCATGATAATAGCAACCTCTCCCACATCACGAATTTGCTGTCCATAAATTAGTGTGCACTTAACTATAATAAAATAAAAATATGATCATTATGATAAGGCAAAAACTGAAATCACTTCCCCCAACCTTGCATATACTAAACCCCATAAATTCTGCACTCCATACTGTCCCCACATTTGAATACCTCAGGATCTGATTAGGCCATTCCTCAGCTTCCAACAGCAAATTGAACAAAGACAAGAAATTATCTCCCCTTTGTTTTGGACTTTGAAGTTTTTTTTTCACTTCCATTGCATAGAAGGCAGAAATGCAATTTGGAAGTGAATACTACAAGCACAATTAGATTACAATCTTCTTGTCATAGCATCAAATTCCAAAACACTGGATTCCAGTCAACCTCTAATCACATCTGTTTTATTATCTCTTGCAGCTAAAGTAGAACATAACTGCCTTGTACTGTAAAAAGCTAGATGACTTCAAAGAGTGGCATGACCTCATTCTAACTTATTTCCTTTGTAAGGTCATCAGTCTTGAATTGTTTCCTTTTACATCATCACTCGTAACAGTAATGCATTTTATTTAGTAGGGCTCAAAATAAACTCACCTGCACGGGTTATATCTTCTCTCTATTTGGACCTAAACATGGGAATCCATCTGCAACAACCTTACAACTATTTCAAAGTACAGAAAATTTTCTTACAGCGATATACTACCTAGATAAAATACAATGTAGATAACTTATTTTATGCCAGTATTACATACATTTCCATCTTTGCATTAAAAACACATAACTTCTGGGGTTTTAGAGACAGAACTATCTGCAGAGTGTGAATAGGAGCAAAAACTGGATCCAACAACCACAACTTAAGCATTTAACTGATTTTTTGTAACTGTTTGAGACCATGACCCAACTCAACACCTCATACGTTATCCATCACTACTGAATGTCCTTATCCATGATTTAATTCCACCCAGGTAGTTTGTTAATGTCTCCTGTATACAATCATTATTTCTTGTGTATAGAAATCAGAATCTATTTCTGAGACAATGTCCTATTGTTTGCCGCCGTGTTTTGAAATTCTAAATATTTTGTCTGTGTAACATTGTACTTGGCACCTCAAACCGCTAATACTCAACCTGGAGCACTTTGTCCAATCCACCACGAAAATAGTAATGTAAAACACAAGTATAACCAGAACGGAAAGGCAGGTGATGGCTGATAATGGTCCAGTTGTATCAGTGATTTCACAGTTAACAAATTCAATCAGTCAATGAGTCAATCAATCAATCAATATAGATGTAGGGCATGAATGAAAAACTGTACCCCGTACTGTATTCATAAGTAAAACTGGATACAAAGCCTGCACTGCTGGTTGGTGGGGGTAGTGTTCATTATGCCATGAATCAGATATTGATATACTGAGTAACCAGTAAAGTCTCCACAGGGTTTTTGAGGACCTTTTGAGACTGAGCATGCCTAAGGTCACTAATGTAAGAAGTGTTTTAAGGAGTGTACATGGTATGTGTACTGAGGGTCATTTTTCACATTTATTAGACTTCAAGCACACTTTCAGTTTTAGCAACAGATACTTGCATACTGAGCTTCTGTTACCCTGTGACTCTGCATGGGGTAACAGAGTTAAAACAACTGGAACTGGGATCTTTAGAAAAGGATAGGAGCAAATTACATAGGAAAAATGGAAACTGTGGGATTAATGCATGCAGAGGAGGAACAAGGTTTAAAAGAAGGCAGGATTTGAATGAGCTATGTAATGGCTGACTAACAATGACTGGATATGTTAAAAGTGATGTATGTTTGCAGCTGTAGTTGTGTCACACGGTTTGGGATGTATAATGTTTACAAGTGAGATTGTGTCACTATGGTTTACTGTCATTTATATATATGTAACATGGCCTATGTCATACATGATAATTTAGTAAAGATGTTTCTTGTTTAAAAAAATGACTCTGCATGGGAACTTGAACATGAAGTTTCACTTCTTCAGAATCATGATCATTGCATGGTGGGATATGGTTTAGATGCATAGTTGATACACAAGGAGATGTTGGTATCTTTAATAGATTAAAATAAAACAATTTTGCAAGTGATATTAGGGACTTTTTTCTTTATTTCATAGACTGAAACTTTTAGGCTAGGTACCTTACTGTTGTAATAATAATGCTACATTAAACAGTTGAACTTAGCACTAGTCAAAAAAATTTAATAATGAGAGTATGGCAAACATAGCTGTCAGTTTTCTTGAGTTTTCCACAAAATTTTATTGTGCCCTCATAAAACATGTGATTTTATTTTTATAAAACAGTGAGGATTACAGTCACATGTTAAAAATACATTTTAATATAAATTTCATGAGATTTTATTTTTACAAAACAGTGAGGATTACAGTCACGTTAAAAATACATTTTAATATAAATTAATTCTCCATTTCCATTAGCTTTGTATGTCAATAATAGCTACATTTAAAAAGTGCCCATTGCTTCTAATTATTATTGTTTTTTACCCTAACTTTACTGGATCTCAAATGCCCTCCCTCAGGAAACAATTCTAGTGGGGGACTTTAACACTGAATGGCTCACCTGTTCCTTTCAAAATCCAGAAACCCATGGGTTTACCCAATCTATCACCTTCCCTATAAGGATTGAGAAATCTTCTAAACGTGAGTACATCCTTGAGTGGATTTTGACCAACACCCCCACTCTATGCTCTCATTCTGGTAGCCTGCCTGATGGCCTTAGTGACCATCTACCAACCTATCTTCTAAGGAGCCGTTTCCATCAAGTAGGCCAACCACCTCCCGCAAGGTCTGAAACAACAAGAATTTCAGCCCCAACAACTTTATCTTATCACTAAAAAGCTGCAACTGGGAAGTTCTCAAACAACAACCCTTGGAAGTGGCTGCTAAAATGTTTAACACCACTTTCCTTGATATACTGAACTGCCATGCACCCCCCAAAAGCTATTATAGTTAAAGCCAATTATGCACCTTGGCTAACCAAAGAATGTAGATCCCTGCTAACAGCAAGAGACAAAGCCTGGCAACAGTATCATGATGATAAATCACAAGCCTCAAAACTTTCATTTCCACAGTTGAGAAACAAAGCAAAGAAATTAGTTAAATTTGACAAAATAAACTGCTATCACAGCATTCAAAAGAAGCATCATAATAATCCCCAAATGTTCTGGGCCACCATAAATAATTTTCTTCACCCAGGTAAATCCACTACACCCAACCTGGAAACTCCCTGCAACTCTGATAACATTGCAACTCAATTCAACAAATACTTCACAGGAACTGTCCTAGCCCTTTCAAATTCCCAGAGCTCCCCTAACACCACCGAACCACTCACATTACAAAATAGCACCAGCTCCTTTACATTAAAACCAGTATCTATTAACACCATAAGAAAACTACTAAAAATCTTAAACCAACTACAATAGCAGCAGACAAATTCCCTGCTGACTTGATTCCGTTATTCAGCTATTCTGTTTCAGGAGGAAAGATACTTGCAGGTATCCAAGAACCAGATTAACAATTCTTACCAGCTAATTGATGTTTTTTTGAAAGAATACTTATTAGAACAAAGGATTAGTCAGGAAGCTTATTCTTTTTTACTAAATAATTTTCCCAAGGTACCTAGTATGTTTGGCATCCCCAAGAGCCACAAAGATGTTT
Source organism: Protopterus annectens (assembly GCF_019279795.1). Classification (NCBI taxonomy): domain Eukaryota; kingdom Metazoa; phylum Chordata; order Ceratodontiformes; family Protopteridae; genus Protopterus; species Protopterus annectens. The sequence goes on along the minus strand of NC_056743.1, from coordinate 1,310,836,224 downwards.
TGTCACCCCCGTTTAGGCCTATTGTGGCAGCAGGGGGGTCTAAGACGCATAATTTGGCAGTTTTTGTGGACCAGATGGTTAAGCATGTAGTTGAGGGTATGCCACATCTTGTTAAAGACTCTTGGGATTTTTTGGGATAGATTAAGTCGGATTTATGGAACCCTTATTTGTTTTTTTTGACAATAGATGTACAAGATTTATTCTCCTGCATTCCTAGGGAGAAAGGTTTAGATTATTTTGAAAAAATGTTGTTTGACCATTCCAGATTATCACCAGAGCATGTACAGCTTGTTTGATACTAGATAATAATTATATTTTTTTTGAAGGGCAATACTTTCAACAAATAAAGGGAGTTGCCATGAGGGCAGCTTGTGCCCCCATGTATGCAAACATTGTATTATTAGAGTGGGAGAAGGAATTTGTTTTTGAAAGTAGGTTCTATTCAGATATTGTATTTTACAGCAGGTACCTGGATGATATTTTTATTTTATGGAAGGGTACCAAAGATAACATTGCTGGTTTCATTGAATATGTCAACAGCACCACTCACTACTTGAAATTCACTTATGAATTTAATGAGAAAGAGATCCATTACTTGGATACTACTATTATTAAGGACGTAGGTTGCTTTAGATCTAAAGTGTATAGAAAGAAAACTTTTTGTAATTCTTATCTCCATTTTCAAAGTAATCAACCACTGCACCAGAAAAAAAGTATTGTCAAGGGACAGGCCATTAGAATTTCCAGAATAACTTCTCATTTTGAGGATGTCATTCAGGAATTCAATGACCTTAAGAATATGTTTCTGGAGAGAGGGTATCCATTGGAACTTGATGAGAGTATTGTACAGGAGATCCTGAGTGAGTGGGGTTTGAAATACCAATCTTTGTTAGGTAGAGGTTTCTCTGAAACAAAAAATAATGTAAAAGTAGAGAGTTCTAACTATAATTTTATGCAGGCATGTGTGGTACAATACAGTTCACACTACAATGATATAAGGAAAATCCTTTACAAGAATTGGAATATTTTTAGGGGTGACCTTAATATTTTACAAGCAGTGGGTGAAAAACCTATTTTTGTACTAAAGTGCGTCGAAATTTGAAACTTACTTTAGAGGGTAATATGAATAACAGTAGTGCAAAATCAAATGACTTCACAAAAGCCTGTGGTTGTTGTACACAGTGTAGATTTATATTGTCAGTTGTTAGTTTAAAACTCAACAATATTAACCAGGACACAGTGTTTTTTAAAAAGGGCAATTGCCATACTAGTAAAATAGTATATTTGGCTAAGTTCAATTCCTGCCCGGGGTTTTATGTTGGGAAAACTGAGAGGGCTCTCAGGTCCAGGATATATGAACATTTATATGATATTAAGAATTTAAATGAAACTAATGCTCTATTCAGGCATAGTAAAGTATGTGCCAATTTTCCTGGATTTAAGTTTGGTATATTGGATATAATAGAAGTAAACCCCAGGGGCGGCAATTGGAAAAACACTTTAAATAAAAGGGAATTGATGTGGCAACTTCGTTTAGCAGCCAACCTTTGTCCAGGATTGAATGATTTTATATCCATTTTGCCTGCTTTAAAAGAAAGAGCAGAAAGGGTTTGACTTTTAAATGTTTTTTAAAAAAAATGTTTTTTATTGGATTACTTAGTCTTTATGGTGTATGCCTTTATGGTATTAATTTATTCAAGGTATTTTTGCTGATTGGTGGGACTCCAACCTATCCTGTGTAATTGCAATATATTTAAATCATTATGACTGTTTTTACATTGTTCTGATGAAGTCAATTTTATTTTGATGAAAGCGCTTAACCTGTAAATAAATTTTGTGTCTACAAGTCCTGCTGGTGAACTTTGTTGGTTTTAGTTTTCTATTTTTCACCAGTTCGCTACATTTTTTTGGTAAGTAACAAATGAAGCTATTATGCAAGACCATGTTACTCTGCCACCATCATGGAACACTAGCGTCCCCTTTTCTCTGTCATGAAATAAACAAGAATGCCAGTGTTCCCTGCTGCCACTATCATGTTAGCTGTCAGCCAATAAAAGAAGAAGACTATTTGGAGTAACAGCTCCCTCGAAATGTTATTGCACTGCACCTTGGAGAACCAAATTCCATTCAATGTTAGAGTACCCCCCGCAGGCTCGACCTGATGATAACACATTGAAAGCTAATGTTTGAACATGATACCACAACATCAGTTTGATTTCTCAAGTAATTATGCAACCTGATGACTTTTTATGTTTTATAGCTAATTGGTTCCAGACTGGTGCAGTGATCTACAACACCATATAAATGAAAGAGAAATATGAGTAGTGAAGGTAAAGGAAATAAAAACAACTATAGATGAATCATTATTGAAGCTGAACAGTACAGGTAACTGCACTAGCATTAATAATTAGCACAGAATGATGCCCTAATATTTTATCTCTGCTACTGAGGGTGGCGGTAACTGGCAGTTTGTGTTGATTAAATTTGCATACATGAATCCTGGCTTCTAGTAGACTATTTTGTGTGATAGGTTTCTGGTGATCATAAGCAGAACTATTCATTGATCATGTTCTGCTTTACTTACATAACTGAAAACTATTCATAATCTCAATATGTACTAATATTTCTAATATTATATATAATAGCCATGTTGTTTAAAGTCCTTTGTTTGTCTTTACATACAGTTTTGAGTTCAGTTTTGGAAACAAATGTGTCAGTTATCAGTGAAACTGTCTGTTGTCCCTTTTGAATGCTTGTTTCATCCCATTGTTACTTGCTCCTGAAAAATAGCTGTATGCTCGATGCACCTCCCTGTTTAAAATTAATGAAATAAATAAAACCATTATTCTTATAAAAAAGTACTTTGAGATGAATAGTTTATCTTTGGTCAATCCTTTTTAACAATATCCCACAGTGAACCTTATTTTTCTTCATTCACCAGCATTTAAGTAAGCAAAATCAAATTCTACTCCAGATCTCAGTAAAACGAATGACAGATGCTACACACATCACTGGGTGTAATAGTGCCTGGAGGTGCAATAGTAGGTCTGCAATAAATAAGATGTCAGTTTCCATTCAGTAACCAAGATGTACAACAAGAGGCAAACATGGGTGCTGACACAGCAGCAAAAACACAGAGAAAGACAGTACATTTGATGGCAGAAGAGGGCACCTTTTCCTATTACACCTACTTAGGTTTTCCTGTTTCTAAAGATACACTTGAGAACACGCTCAAGATATTAGTCCATATGACACCTGCACATTGTAAAGGTAAGTATTGAATCTTATTGTATTGATTGTTATCTTCTTCAATGTTAAAAGGGCTTGAGCAACTCATGTATGCCACATACAATGCAGTACAAACTATAAACCTAGTATTCCATTAATACCCGGACAGATAGGGAAAACTATGATCCTTGTCTGGAGACTGAACTCAGAATATTTCTTGTTGGTCCCATGTCTGTGACTCCCACATGGAAGGTTGAATGTCTTAGGTTCAATTAACTTCCAGATATTGCCCTCACCTTTGCCCCCAGAGACCTGGACATAATACAACTTTTATTGTTTGTTTCCATTCTATATCAGATAAAAACAAGATTTTTGCCACTGGTACTAAATTAAGAAAATTTTGATTTCATCAACTGATGATAAAAAGTTTTCATGACTTATCACTGAAGTTTGTAAGAAAATATCCATTTGTCCAACTCCAAAGAATCTTGTGGCAGAAAATAATCACTTCTAGATTTCTTTTTCTGGACATTTTATTTGTTAATTCAAAAGATTTTGCTTTGACATTTACCTCTGTTAAAGAGGCAAAACAGAAACTGCCATTAAATTGCTATCAAGATCCTAGTATATGCTTCTGTGTGATTTATTTTCCTTCATATAAAGACTTTATAGCCATGGAATTATTTGGATTCACCAAGTTCTTTTTTTCATGGGGATAGTGTTATCTCCAAGCTATGATGTAATAAAACCTTTCAACTTTGACTTTATTGAATAGGATACATATTGGTTATAGAATGTTAAAGGTTTGAACCACCATGAAAAGGCTTACAATCTCACCATTTTTTCTTAGATTTCTACTGATATAACCTGCTTGCTCTAGAGAAACAGCAGGTACTAAATAGGTCTAAAAATCTTTCTAGGGTTGTTACTAATTCCTATAAATATCAGCATAGGTGGCTATTTTGTTTTATTTCCCTAATTTCATTATTTTAGATGCCTTTTCCTACCCACAAGACTAGATATTGCTGCTGAAATTGTCTTATAAGAATTTTATCTTTATGTAATGGTTTATTTATGAGCCATTTACAGCTTACAGTAACTTTTTGTGGTTTCTGAAGGAGGGTATTCTTCAACTTAATGTTCAGCATATTATTTTAACATGGGACTTACTTTACCATTCACCTGAGCAATAAAAAAATAAATGAAATGATGCCATGTTATTAGATTGTCTTGACCTATTTAAATTAAAAGATACCGGACAAGAAAATATTTTCACTTCCTGGCTATAGATATTTAAACCTTAAGCATAAAAAGTTAGTTAGACTTGTTTGTTTGTTGTGTGTGTCTGTGTGATTTTCTCTAGTTCTTTTGATTAAGGACAAGCCAGTTTTCCTTACAATTTATTATATCATTCCCTATAGTCTTTCTTCTATCTTCTGGTTTTAATAAATTTAGTAAGAGAACACCTTCCTTTAACTGCAAAATAATTACTCTTTTACATTTCAACATGTCATTTATGAATTTTGGCTAGTAAACATAAAGGGATATCCCTTTTCCTGTTCTCTGGGCAGACTTAAAATCTTAAATTTTTGGAATTCTGTTGCAACCTTCTTAAAGGTAAACATATTATATAATAAATAGCCTGATAAACTTCTTTTAAAATGGCTAATTTTTAAAACATTATGGAAGTTAAGGTCAGAAATCCTTAATAAAATTTGTCCTAGTTACAATCCAAATTTACCACCCTTGGGTTAAACAAGTCGGCGTATTTCTTTCAGGTTTTCATGACATACTCCACTCAGGACTTCAACTTTCTTTTGTCCAAGCCTTAAATTCTTCAAGTGGTCTTTATTCAGACCAAAAAATGATGTTAGATGTTTTTTCTTCCTACCTCTCTCATGTTTATGGAAATGGTTATCATACTTCTGAGTTAGATATTGCTAGCTTCATTTAACAATTTAATATATATTGTTTTATTCTCACAACCTGTGAAGTTATTTCTGCTATAACACCTAAGAAAACATTATGCCCTGATTGCCTGTCTCTGAAATTTTATATATAATGTGCTAGTGTATCAACTCCCTATGTTTTTTATTTGTTCAATTATTTATCAGTGAATCCTTCATGAGTTAACCCACATTTTACTTTGTCAAGAATAATCTTTAACCATAAAAGATATACTCCTTACCTCTCCTAACAGTTATATGATCATTCCATTTTTGAAAACTGACTATAAATTATTTGCTAAATTATTAAGTAATTACTTAGTCTTCAGGCTGGATTAAATTATTCATCCCAACCTTTTTTATGCCTGGACAATCTATATCTATAGCTACTCAGGTCTTACAAGTTGCCCAGTTCTCTGTTATCAACCCTAAAGGTTTATATTTTTAACTCAGACATACTTTGTGTGCCACCAATGCCTATAAGGCATTCAACACCTCTAATAGAGATTGTCTTAATTAGCTGCTATCTTTTTAGAAACTCCCCTTTCCCTGATTGAGCTTGTTTTCTGCCTTAGGCTGAAATATGCATATCCACAGCTAATGGGTTTGGCTTTATTGGCCTGAATTGTCCATTGAAATTACTTAAAAAGAAATAAGTTATGGGCATTCAGAATTTCCATATAGCTGAAACACCTGATGTTCATAAGGGTCATTTGCATATATCCCATGTGCCTCTGATACAAGAGGTTTGAGAGGTCACTCAGTGGAAGTTCTGGCTTGGTTGGAGTTTTCATTTAGTTTTTACTCATTATTTTTTCTGTGTGACCTTCTCACTCTTTGTTTTATGTAGTACTATGAAATATGTTTTTAACTATGGATGTAGATTCAGGTATTTCTGACCAGCTTTTAGGGGTACAAGAAGACTGCTGTATTGTACCCACTTTGTTTCTTGTTGATGTTAATCTGGCTATACACATTTAAACTTTAAGCATTAGAAGTTAGCTCGGCCTGTTTGTGTATGTGTGTGTGTGTGTGTGTGTGTGTGTGTGTGTGTGTGTGTGTGTGTGTGTGTGTGTGTGTCTGTATCTTTATGTGTCAGTTTCTTTAGTCATTTTGGTTAAGGACATGTCAGTTTTTCCTTACTATATATCATATAATATGTCATATAATTCCCAACATATTATACAATCTAATTTTGTGTTGCACTTTGCTAAAGTTAAAGAATCTGACTTTAAATGTGTTATATACACTTATCGTATAGGTCTTTTTCTTTCTGATGCAAATGCTTTTCTTTGTCTTTTTTTCACTTAATTAATTATTGCACCCTATAGCAGACAATTCTGTAAACTCTTCAAAGTCAGAATTAATGTTTTAAACAAAACATGTTAAACCAGATTATTTTATTCCTATGGTTAATCATTTGAAAAGTCTAGAATGCAAGTAATAATCTGACCTCTCTCATATATTAGATTTACAAACCCAATGAATTTATGATCAAAGGCTTACAATAAACATTCACGTGCAAATCTGACTTTATCATTTGCAGGATGACTTAATTTTTTGAAGTTAAAATTACCTTCATTCTGGTCCTTTTTTATTAAAGTTTTCTGATCCCTCCTTTCTTTTCATTGTACCATATATGGGTCTCAGTTTCTTTGGAGAGCAGACCCCACATAATTCCATAGGATATTTTACTTTCTTCTCCTTTGAAAGGGGCTATACTTTGAATGATTCTTTATTGTCTATGTTTGCAGACATTGGACAAACTATTGTTTTGTCAGACTGTCTGAAATTGTAACTTTTATGGTAATTCTTAAAAATCTTGCAAATCTGTCCCTCTGTATCATTTGAATTCAATAGTTAATTAGAAAATAGCTGTATTGTTTATCTCTTTTTTCCAATTCCCTTGCCAATATTCTCCACTTACGTATTGGTTGTTTCTGATATTACATTTTCTTTAGGAGAGGCCCTACTTCTTTACCTTGGGCCTTATCTCTTCATATATATAACCTTCTAAATAAGTTTCTTCTTTTTCTTCTCTTTTCTTTTTTGAACACCACTCTTAAGATGACTAAAACTTAATTAATGTATTCCACACTATAGCCTTGCCCTAAAATTTTGGTTTTCAGGGAAAAGACTCCTAGCTAGAATAATTAACTATCTGAGGATACCCAGCTTTGACTACATTTTAAAAAGTCTTACAAACTGGAATGCGGACTCAAATATTTCCTTTTCTTTTTATGGGCAGGCACATGCAACAACTGGAACATCCATAGCGGTTCCTCACAAAAAGGATACAGGATGTAAACAACATATCCTACACAGATCACCTCAAAGAATTGTGCCTCTACTCAGTCTCCTACATATTGATGAGTAGTGATCTATGTCTGGTATTCTAGGCATCCTTGGATCCTGCTCTGATGGAACTTCTCTATATCCACAAAAAAAATAGCAACAGAATTACCGGTTCCCTATTAGAAGACCGAAGACGCATTCTTTCGAATGTGTCTTGGTTGAACTCAAAAGCCTGAAACAGCAAAATATTGAAGTGGCTTTTAAGCGAATTCTTTCCCTGGGAAAGAATTTGCTTGGCCGCTTTGTTACTTTGCCATTTTCGGCACTGTAGTGTGGTCTCAGAGTTGTTATATTTAAGAAGCGGGGGTGTGGGGGGGCACAGCCCCTCACATCATGGGGTGTGGGGGGGTGATGCCCCCCACTTAATGTAATGTTTAAAGTATGTTTTTTTTTTTTGTTGTTGTTGTTGGAACAGCGATTTTTTTTTCCTTAGGAAAACATCGCTGTTCTGACAGTTCGAAACTTACATAGGGTCGATTAATCACCGTTCACTTTTTTAAGTGCTTGGTGATCTACTATAGACCCAAATTACCCAGTCAAGGAACTTAAACCTTGATTGTGCCATAAATAGCACATGTTGGTGAGCCTGGTATGTGTCTCAGACACTGTCCCTTCTCTGAAACAGGCTTCCTGTCCATGTGAAACAGATTTCTTCCCTAACCAAAGCCAAGAGTAACTTGGACCAGTGGATGGGGAATCAGAAATTCACACCTGGTCGGGTGCCTATGTTCCTAATGGGCAGGGTCAGCATGTAAATGCTTGAAAACCCAAGCTTGAGCCTAAATATACTCCTTAGAATAATCTTAAGGTTCCTTAAACTTGTCTGATGCATTTGGAGTGACTGGATGGGCTTAAAAAGGCTCCTATGGCCATTAAGCTAGTATACATCTATGAATAAACTGGAGGTTAATTGTAGATTACCTTTTATTTCATTCAGGACTACAGTGATTCAACAGAAGATTTTACATTCTTCATACTGTACCCTGAAAACATAGGGTGATGTTGCTCAAATAAAAAAAAAATGGCATTAGTGTGGGGGTTTGGGGAACTGCCAGCATGTTTGGTGGACTTGTCCCAAGATTGTGACATGGTGGGAAGAAACTCTCACACTGTTAGGGTTGGGAGGGTGGCCTAATGGTTCAGGTGTTTGCCTTACAAACACAAGGTATAGAGTTTGAGTCTCACAAGGGATAACTGACTAGGCTTAAAATGGCTTGCAAGGGCAGTTAGCTTAGTATTAATCTATGAACCTGTTACATTTAATTACAATCATTATAACCTCATTTTGGCATTTGAAATGTGGATACTTTATTATTTTCCTAACTTTCCATTAATTGTGACCAAAATTATATCCACAGCTAGCTTGGTTATGGAGAAAATGTTACTATCTTTATGGAACTAAAAGATTAGTTTTTCTGTGATATTTTTATTGCTAAAATGATGGTGTTTATTTCAGGACTATCTAGCTTTTCAAGACGTTGAACTGTTTTTTTTTTTTTTTTGTTTGTTTGGTTTTTTTTTTTTTTTTTTTTCTACACTTAACTGTATTTATCAACATAACATACACTGAGAAAATACATTCTGCTTTTGCCGTTTGCAGTAAAACTGAAGTTAAGGTGTGTTTTGTTTTTATTTTTATTACTTTTAGGATTAAAGATGACAGGGTTTGTGCTTTCTGGATAATAATTTTGACTGTATGTGTTGCTGTTTGGAAATTGAATGAAAAGAGTGCCTAAAAGTATTATTCTGAAAGTGTTGACCAATTTTTTTCAGGCAGCAGGTCATTGATGAGGTGACCTATGTTTACTGCCTGTATGCATATAAGGACATGCACATTTGCCTGACTAACTTGGAAACAGGATGCCAAAGTTTTCCTATTGCTATTTTACAGATGTCAGCAACACTACTCATGTTAAGGTAGGCAAGTGGTGCAGCATCACAGATATGTTAATATTATGGCATCCATATTGTATAGTAATATTTTCTAAGGTGTGTCACTTGGTCTGTTTCATACACCTTCTCCCAGAATAGATCTTTTAGTATCTTATCTTGACCTGCCAAGCTCTGCATGCTAAATGGTAAAATCTCTCTTTACAGTTGTCCATCCTGAAGGAAACCTAATATGTCACTCCAGTCAAGGATGATGACTGAATCCAAGCACTCAGGGCCTTTTCTCATTCTGTACAGGCAGCTGTCTGTCTTATTAAATACACTACAGTGCCATTGAATTCCCAGCTTTACAAATTGGGCAATATGCGGTTTGATGGAATGGGACTTGGTAGGGTCTGGGAGGGTAAATGTGGCAGAATTTTTGTTCAGCAACACGACACTGGAGAAAAAGACTGTTCATCCTTTCTCATTCATATTTTGGGTAGGCTTAATAATCTATGACCCATGTATATATCCACATATGCCATGTGTTTAATATTGGTGCCTAACAGGACAGAATACTGTAGAAAGAACATAAATCTAAATATTGAATTCTAACAACATTGCAGGTTCAGATAATAATGTATTTTGAAATGTCAAGATATCTTAAAAACAACACTACCAAGCCATTACAGATAATGAGAGGCACCTGGTAAAATTTAAACAAGACATTACCAAGTTGGTTGATTCTATTTCCAATGACCTTCTCTTCGACCAAAACCGAGTGGCATTTAACGATATATTTTCAGATAGTGACAAAAAGTAGGTACAGGTTAAGAACAGAAAGAACAAAAAAACTAAAGCAAGCTGATTTGGACTACCAGCAGATGATAGTGTACCCCCCACCCCCGAGCAACATCAGAAGGGAAGATCTAATGGATCATTTTACGAGGAACAACAGGAAGAAGACTGTCTTTTAGATGAAAACTTTCCTAGGAGATCCAAACATCTAGCGAAGAAACAAGGGGGTAGTTCACGACAGGTGACTCACTCGCACCCCAAGGGTAGGAAGAGGAACAATTGGGGCAATGGAGGTTTAACCTACAGGAAATGAGCAGTCCACTGGTATTAGAAGAATCATTGGTGATAGACACTGCTACTACAAATACAGGTACTGTCAATGTTTCATCTTATTTTTATTTTTTTATTTACAATTTTAATGATCTTGAAATTGGGCCTGGTCACCACCAAATATTTCTTAAGGGAGTTAACTTTATTCCCTCTACAAGGGCCAAGGTGGACGACACCATTCTAGACTTAAAGATTTTTACCAGAAAATTAAATTTACAACTGCTATTTTGTGACAGTTCTATTCCCAATCATGACATGTTGAAAAGAAAGAGCACTATGAATCCCCTTTTATACTCTGTGGTACATCTATTTGAGAGGAAATATGAAATGGAGATACATGGTATTATTGGGGGTAGAGTGCAAAACCTTTACAACATTCCTGCACACAAAAGAGAACGTCTGCATGAGTTTATGAACAACAAAGAAATTTGATGTATGATACCAGATTGGGGGGGGGGGGCGTTTAGTGATTATGTACCACTTGGACTATGTTGGCTATTTGCTTGGACATCTACAAAATGATGACGTATATTCACTGGTGTCTATTAATGAAATTAACATCATATATCACAGTATCAAGGTGGTACCTGATGAGGTGTTGCTTTTCAAAAGGATTTCACGGGGCCTGTATGACTACTTAAGAGTAGATTTTTTGGTGATTCCTAGAATTCTTGTAATCTCCAAGATTCACTAAGACCTATACAACCCCTCCCCCCATACTATTTTTGCAGCAAGAGGCTCGGTTACTGAGCCTTTAGCCAAATATGTAGACAACAAGTTAAAACATTTACTTAAGGGTTTTCCCCATATTCTTAAGGATTTATGGGACTTGCTGGACAAACTGAGAAAAGTGACATTGACTCAGGAAAGGTTGATGGTGACCTGTGATGTACAGAGCTTGTTCACGGTAATCTCCCATGAGATGGGGTTATAATGGTTCAACAAGATTGTTGGAAATATGGACAAATTTCTGACTTAGAAACATCTGTTGTTGGTGACTTTGTGGAGCTTATTCTTAGTTGTAATTTTTTGTCATTTGAGGGGGAATTTTACAAGCAAAACACAGGAGTAGCCATGGGAGCAGCATGTGCCTGTTTATTTGCTAACACCATGATGTTGTGGTCAGAACTGAGCTTTTTATTTCTTCATCCACTGTACAAGTACTGTAAAACGTATTATTGATTTTTGGAGAATCTGTTGATTATTTGCGAAAATACATTTGACCATTTTGTGGTACTTTATGAGTTCATGCAAACAAGTTCTGATTTTCTGCCCTTTACTTAGCAGCATGACTATCAAAAAATTACATATTTAGACATTGAGTTGTGCAAGGAGATAGGAGGCAAGTTTTCTACCTCAGTATACAGAAAACCTACCTATTCTAATTATTTTCTGTTTTATACTAGTTGTCATCCCATGCACCAAAAAACAGGTATTGTTACGAGCCAACATATCTGGGAGTCAAGACTGACCTCTGAGGACAATGTTTGCCTGTCAGAGTTCAACAAAGTTACAAAGGATGTTTACTCAAAGGCATTACCCCAACGACCTCCTGGAGCAAGTAAGTTACAAGGTGTGGCTTGGAAGACAATTAAATTTGCACCGATTATTTTGCATG
>NC_056743.1:1310786577-1310819077 GCF_019279795.1 Protopterus annectens | reverse complement strand
CCTTACAGACACGAGGTGCAAGGTTTGATTCTCATATGGTGTTACTGACTAGGCTTAAAATGGCCCACAAGAGCACTTAGCTTAGTACTAATCTATGAACCTGTTAGGGCTGGATTCCAAAAGCTATTTGTGGACAGTGCAGCATACCAAAGGAAGACTTCAGCAAGTCAGTATGGATATGATTTCAGAAGACATGCAGAAAGCAGTCCAAGTACTTAGCTGTTTAGCATGGGATAATTATAGATTCTCAGCATGCCTATCTGATTCCAAAACACATTGCCTGTGTCCAACAAAGTGTAAATGCAAGAAATTGCAATGCCAACCCTGTCTCTGAAATCCTTGGTGTATGCTATATACTACAGATTCTGACAAATCCCATAAGAATACAAAAAAAAAAAAAGAAAAATACAACCTGCAGTTAATGAAGTGCAACAGGCTGCAGTGGGATGGCCATCCCTAAAATGCCAGTTTGTGTCTGGAGCAGATGGCAACATAACAAACCTCATGGCAACACACCTATGAAGTGTCCATGATGCCGCCATATGAAGGGAAAGTAGACTAAAGGCTTCATACCAGCAAGGTGAAATACCTGAAGGACTACTACTGGGTATGTACAGGAGCACAGCTAGGATGTAAGCTAAGGACATCTCTCCCAACATATCCATGCTGACAACGTGTGTTTTTCTCCACAACAGGTGATTGTGGTTATCCTCTTGAGCCATGGCTAATGACCCCATACCATGAACCATGGAGAGGATGCCTAAAGTAGAATGCATGCAATAATCAGACATACCATAGAGTGTGTGTTTGGTATACTAAAAGTTAGGTTCAGATGTTTGGACACATTGGGAGTGCACTGCAATACACACCTGAGAAAGCAGCACAGATGAAAAGGGTGTGCACTATAATGTACAACATGCTAACTAGAGTACATGGCAGGCTCCCAGCTGCAGGTGAGGGTGAACTAGCTCAAAAACTCCAGGTGTCTAAAGATGACATCCCACAAGTATCAGAGGAGGAGCAAGAGGACATGGGGGCAGAAGACACAGGGGTAGGCAAAGTAGGGTGTGACCACAAGTGCAGACCCAAGCAACACCACAGAGTCTATCTCACAGCTTTGAGTTATGGCAAACACACGTACACAAGTATACAGATTTAGCATCAATGTTCAGGTATTGCCCCACCATAGCATAATGGATTGCATCTAACAAACAATTGCGCACTAGATGTACACACTGAGCATCAGATATAACAACATAAGCATAACATATAGCATGATGAACATATATAAATCGATGATAACAGGGATCATCATCTCAAAGCACAACTGACAGAGGTATGCATACAAACTCAGACTGTTGTATCAGTTTATGGCAGACAATAAGAAACACACATAAGTGCAACACATTCCTATCTCTCCACTGTAAAAATCAGCAAACACAGGACATAATGCTGAACTGTTTTTCATATCACAAGCCAAATATATCACTCTGAAGCATGTGTAAACTAATGTAATAATATGTGTTGTAAAACTATTGGACTCACATGGCATCAGACTTGTCAACGAACACAGACAGATGACTTTGTTAGTGTTCTACACAGAAATCATCATTCCCATGGGGTGAGAATGACACTACTGGACAGAGTGGGTCAACTGTCTGTTACTCTAACAAAGTCTAGGGCACCCGCACTGACAGCTCACACCACAGAATAGTATGCCCCTATCACATATGAAAACACTTGGCCCAGGTTGCTCCACAGAGGAGACTGATAGGGTGACGCCACTGTGTGGCGGTGAAGGAGCATGGATGTGACTTGACTGTCTGGTTGTGACTGGAGGGCACCCAGAAGATGGGCCAGCAATGGAAGTATGTAGATATTGGAGCACAGACATTTATGCCTGATGGGTAAGGTTGGTTCTGCTGAGGGGGGGGGGCTGCCTCTCCCATGTGGCAATTGACTAAGCACACTCAGGGCACACAGAACTCTGCTTGCACTATGGTGGTACTGTAGAACTGTAGAGGCCAGGGATTCTACTGACCATGTCACAGATAACAAACTTTCATTCTTTGCAGCCAAACACACTATTACGTCACCATGTCTGCATTCTTGTCCTTTATGCACCTCACCCAGCTGGTGTCACACGTAAGTGTGCAGATGTCAGATCCTTGACATTGCTAATAAAGTTCATTTGCCTGTAGGAGTAGGTGGACACCTTCTGAAATGTGCCCATGCATAACAGTTGCATGCCTACCTCTACTGTGATGGGCAATATCAATGTATTATGGGGAACTTTCAACATTAGCAGCAGTCTCAACATGGGTCTTTTGCTAACAGGCCTCATTCTGCCCACCATCCAATGTTCCCTCATTTTCAGAATGACTGGACAAGTTTCCTTCCACATCTGAGGCTACAGCCATATCCACATGAATATCACCATGTCACTGTCCTGTGTGCCAGGGGCCATACTACCATACTGAGACACATAAGATCCCAGTGGATGGACAGGCTAATGAGGATACAGGCAGTTGATGTGCTAAAACAGGAGACAGATGACACAGATCAGTGCAATGTGCTTACATCACATTCTGGCTATCATTAAAGACATATGACACATATATTTCACTGCAATTTTACAGATAATACTGACTTACCATTAGGTCTTGTCTGTGTATGGGTCATGGAATCTACATAACAGGGAGTTAACAATTAGGTTACATATCCAACATACATGACATATGTGATGAATATAAATATAACACACACCTGGAAAATCCTTCTTGGAAGTCAGTGGTAGAAGAGGGATGAACTTTAACTATTGCAGGGAAACAAAGTCAGCATTATTAATCACATCATTGCCAGCCTGAACATTTGAACAGTGTTAAAACATACAGTAGATTTTACATAGATATACCACTTGTTTATGCACATGATAATGATGCAGTCTGTCCTATGAATGGGTAGAAGGGCACAGTATTAATGGTGGGCAACAACAGGAATAACAGAAATGACATGCATGAAAGATAGGTAATAGCATGCCAGTGACAGACTCCCACTGTTGTGAGTTTGTGCATTGTACTGTAGATCCTGCAGTGGGAAAGTAAAGAGAAAGACAAACCAGCCATGGGTGCATGTAACAGAATACTGACAGCATGAAATATACAACACAGTAACAGGTGCTGCAGATACTCAGGTGCATGCCAATCTGTTGGCCAGATGTCCCAGTGTAGAAAAATAGTGGCATTAATGTCATGTATCACTGCTCTGCTACACATTGATGCAAACTATGAACCTGTTGCAGTAACATACCTAGTCTGTCTGTATACTTGCACTTGCATGGCTTGGACACCACTGCATGTACCTGTAGTGTACAATGTTAGTGAAATATCAATATATGACAATGCACAGCAGTGCCATGACATGAGGCTGACGTACAGCAATAGGTAGTGGTCCCAGTAACACTGTGTGGAGACACTCACCTGCCATTCCTTATTGTTGTTCAGAAGTAGCTAGACCTATGAATATTAATGCAGCCAGCATTACACATATTGGTCTGTACTGTAGTTGTATGACTACATGTCATTACACTTACATTCATCGTCATCACCCTGTGTGTGTCTGTGTGCATGATTCAATCCTGCTGCTGCAAATCCAAAATGTCAATACATGAATATGCATGTAATATCAATATATGATGAAATATTCTATATAACCATCTATATCATGTAAAGTAAGACATACATGGTCTGCCTGGAACTCCTGTTTCTATCACACACTAAGTATGTGTTGCTCACCACTTACATATGCAGGGAGGCAAGAAATATTGTGATCTCATTGGTAGGGGGTCAATGGTACACCACCACTGGTGGCATCCCTTAATGTCTTATAATGTCATAACCTGTTGGTCACATGGAGGATTATGTCACAGCAGCAAGGACCTAAATCAGAGGGATGCAGAGGAACTTCATCAGAGGGTTACTGAGGTGTGGGTACAGCCAGAGGATCCTTTACAGTAAGTGTCATAATCTTATTTATAGCTGAGTATTCCTACACAATTAAGAGCTATAACTGTATGCCAAATATATCGGATACATGTCTTTTATAACCATAAAGCAATTGTTTTGACAATTAGCTCATCTTGATAATTAAGAAGACATGGAGACTGATCTCCATGTAATTATGACTTCTATTCCTATGTGTTAGTTTATTTACTAATGTTTATAATATACACAATTCTGAACTTTGTAGATGTACTTCTGTTTTCCAACATATAATGACATAATTTCTCACAATGACTATAGTGTAACACTGATGCCTATATCAAACAGGTGGCTGATGACTACGCATATCTTAGCTATCCATTATATTATAACAGTATTGCCTATTCTAGCTGTATATGTCTGAATATTAACTCATAAATAACTTATTTACTTCTTTATTCCAAATAAACTGAACATTCTCACTACAGTCCTGCTTGTTTAAGCCAAGAAGAATGCCTGTCTGACTGATTACAAGTATGTTTTTGGTTATGTGTTGAAAGCTGTTATTTCTTTAGATTGTAATCATCAATAAGTGTAGGAAGTTTCTGTATTCATCTGCTATTCACAGGAATACAGATATACATACTCAGTACCACTTTGTTAAGCAGAAAAGTGTGTTACCTGTTAGCTTGCCAGCAAGGAAACCAGCCAGCATGCAGTGTGTTCAAATCCACATAAGGAAACATACCATTATATTGTTATCTCGGTTTATTTCTCACATAACTGCTTATTGATATTAGTGCTTATTTTGTGCATGGTTAGAAATAACTCCATTATTTGCCAAATGCCTATGAATATATTCATAACCTGTTATGGTCTGTTAACAGCATCTCTTTAAGTGCATTGTTATCTATAAAGTTTGCCACAGACTGTTATATATCTGACAAAGTTTTGTATAATGTGGTATTTGTGATGATGTCAGATACTGCCAGCTATGCTAGGAGAAGTAAGGAGAAGTAGGGCAGTGGATGTGTAACATATGCCAGCACAGCTAGCAGAAATTTTGTAAACAATTATATGTCATTTGTATATCAAAGGAATTTGTGCAGATGCTTATGTTTAAAAATGTATTTCTAAAGTTGCCTGTGTTAAAAGCGTATCAACAGTGTGCCCTGCTGGACAGAAAAAGAAATATCCATACATTATTGTAACTGCTTAAATGCATATGTTTTAACAGAGGGTGGCCACGGTGGTGTAGCAGTTAGCATTGCCGCCTCACAGCAAGAGGTCCTCTAGCTCAATCCCCGGCTGGGATGCCTTCTGTGCAGAGTCTGCATGTCCTCCCTGTGGTCACATGGGTTTCCTCTGGGGGCTCCGGTTTCCTCCAACATCCCAAAGACATGCTGTAGGTGGATTGAGCACTCTAAATTGTCCCTAGGTGTGAGTGTACCCATGTATGTGCCCTCTGTGGAAGGTTGAGTGCCGGGCTGGCAACTCGACACAGTAAAACTCCACTGACAATCATGAGCAGACAGGTGATCTGCTGTGGTGACCCCTAACCAGGAAAAGCCAGAAGAAGAGACTGGAAGAGAAGAAGTCTATCTCAAACTTTAAAAACAGTAAGAAATTAAATTACTGGGCCTAGGCCATAAAGATTTTTTCTCACAGTTTTGAATGAAGTCAGAGATACAATGTCTTTCAGAAGTATGGTTTATTAGCTCCTTTAGAAATAATGGAAGTATTTTATGATTTTATAACCTCCAGGAGCTGCAGCAGATCTTAACAAGGCTCTGTGTGTGCATACATTACTAACTCATAGGTGTTAAATCCTGGCAGTTTCTAGTAAAGGGGGTTTGCATGGGAACCAGAAGTCAATGACCAGATGTATGTGATGTAATTCTAGAATCCATCACTAAAACAATGTTTAAAACTAGGTGAGACTGAAGTCTCATGGCACTCTATTTTGGAAACCTGACACAGAAGAATCACTCACCTACTTCATCTTGCCTTGCTGTAGTAATTAACTTAACTAGGGAATATTAACTGTTTAGGAAAATATAGTGAGATTAGTTAAGCACTGCTTTTCTGTATCTGTGTGAAGCTATTTTTTCTTATTTATTATTACATATATTTAAACCTTTCTTTTTGGCTGGTCCTTTAGAGAATATTTTATAGTGAGATTAATTAAGCACTGTTTTTCTGTATCTGTGTGAAGCTATTCATCCGTGTTATTTTAATATTTCCTGTGATAGACACTCTGGTGTTTATTGTAAATAGATATTTAGTATTTTCATGTTTTTTTCTTATTTATTATTACATATATTTAAACCTTTCTTTTTGGCTGGTCCTTTAGAGAATATTTTAACCTTTGAGAGTACTCATATCTGAGTGGTGACTCTGTGGCCACTCCTGAAAGCATTACAGCACTGGTCAAACTACAGTTCATATTAATATTAATCTCACTCAGTATAATTGGGTACCCTTGTAAGAGCCTTAGAGTAGCTGGCTTGGGAATGTCTGGTAGCAGTAACTACCTTATAGTCTAGGCAGAAGGGAGAGTAGCTAGTAATCCTGTTCCTGCCTTTGTTTCCCAGGTGTGTGTGTGTGTGTGTGTGTGTGTGTGTGTGTGTGTGTGTGTGTGTGTGTGTGTGTGTGTGAAAATCAAATCTCAAAGAGTGCATGTGCCAGTTACCTGGAGCAGGGACATGAAGCACTGGTTTCACAGAGAGAGTGGTGGAGGACTTAGCTTGGATACTTTGCTGAGGACTTAACTCTACAGCTGTGCCAGTGGGGATCTTTTCTGGGGACCTGGGGAGAGACAGACAGAGAAGCCCAGACCCTGGGGTGAGTGTGTTCCCTGTGTGCTCTTAAGGGAAATTGTGCTTGATGCAGACAGCTGCATCTGGAAATACTGGGTATATCCATTTTTGTTCTAAGTGAATGTCCCTCTACAGTGTCAGTGGTGAGGATTCAGGCTGCATGATTACTGGCCAAGACAGGGGATGTCACATATTGGTGAGCAGTGGTGTGGATATTAGTTGAACTTCTGTAGCCCGTAGACAGTTGTCACTGAAGTTGGGTGTACTCTCAAGCAGCCACATGGTAAACATTCAGAGTTTAATTTTTGCAACAGTTTTTATTTATTTTTTGTTAGTTTAGTTTAGTCAGTGAAAGCAGGCAAAGATGTCAGCAGAGGTTTATGGCAGGGTAACAAGAACCAGTTGACCATGGTGTGTGAAACCAAAGAAATGGTGCATGACAACCTGACTAAAGAGGAAATTATTTCAGCCTTAGTCACAGCTCAGACCAGCAACCAGGAGGATAACCAATCTGGTGATGGGAATTTGCAGCCCTCAGAATCAAGACAGTTTACCTTCACCTCAGAGGACTTAAAAGTCCTTGTGGAGTTAAAGAGACTTGAACTGGATGCCAAATGTTGGGAATTAGAATCAACAGAGAAACTGTGGCATTTAGAGGCTGAAGAAAATGAGAAGCACCATCAACATTAAAGGGAGATGCTGACTCCTTGACAGGGTCGTGGAGGTAATGGCGAAAGGAATAGCTGAATCCCAAAAGCAAGCAAGCAAGGTCAGTAAATTTCTTCTACAATTAACAAAGGAGGATGATTTTGATAGTTTTATTCATATATTTGGCAGGGTATGTAAACAGAATAATGTTGATGAAGGGCTCTGGATATGGTTCCTGACCCCCTTACTCCATGGTAAAGCTGTAACTGCTGTTTCTAAATTGTATGATATTGATTTTTTTTTAATTATGATAAAGGAGAACATTGTTTACTTGAATGTGTTAAGTTAACACCTGAAGTTTACAGAAAAAAAAATGTGATCATAGACACAAGGCAGATGAAACTGAGTGTCATTACATTGCTGAGTTAAGCACTAATTTTCATAGGTGGGTAATTTGTTGTCAGATCACCACTTTTAAAAGACTGGCAGACCTTTTTATTGAGGAAACAAGCCCTTGGCACTTTGCCTGAGGACATGAGAATCTGGTTGGCAGACAGAGAGTGCAACTATGCAGATGAGTTGGGGAAAAAGGTGGATCTCTACTTAGCAAGGAGGGCATCACTGCAGTGGAATGGGAAACCCAGTGCTGCACATGGATATAAGAGGAACCCATGGTAGGCAGCCTAAACCATCCCAACAGCTTCCACCAGTAACAGGGGAAGCCACTAGTTCATGTACACAGCCATGATTAAGGGTTAAATGTTTTAAATGTAACCAGTGGGGCCATGTATTATATAGATGTCCATGAATGCAAGGTGGGGAACAAAGGGTGGGGGAGCCAGAAAGTGCAAATAAGAGTAAGCTAGTGCTAAGTTATCTGGAGACAATGGGGGTACCAAACTATCACCAAAGTTTATATCTTATTTTAGTGGATGGAAAATAGGCCACTGCTAAGAGAAACACAGCCTCTGACATAACTATTGTGAAGCCTGCTGTGGTTAAAGAGGAACAGTACTTGCTTTGGGAGTCCACTCCAGTCAGAGCTTTAGGAGGGACCCCATTCCATATGCCTTTGGCCAGGGTTCACCTTGACTGGGAGGATGGAAATGGAAGCACGCAAATAGTTGTGTTTGAGGATATGCCTGATAATGCAGTTCCTTGTGTGCATGCAGTTACATGCAGTCAGGCTTGGTGGGAAACCCAAAAAGACTTCACACCTGAATCCAGGGGTGGTGAGGTAACTATTACTGGGAGGGAGTTACCCTGTAGAAGTGATCCTGAAGGTGATCCACAGCTACTGATAGGTATTGATATTCCCTTGGACAGAGTGACTGCAAGGCAGAGGTGAGTGGTAGTACCCAGGCTGACAGTGAGGCCCTGCTGTCAGAGGATACCAGCCTTCCTGTGGAAGGGGAGCTATGAAAAGTCACAAAGGTAGAGTTGAGACAGACTCAGCACTCGGACCCTACACTAAGAGGCTTGCGGGAGGTAGTGAGGGCAGCACCTGATTCTCAAGAAAAAGGGAAGTCTGTATACTGGGATAAAAGGTTACTGTATAGAGTGTGAACCCCTGAGGGAGGGCTAGAAGGTGAGGTAATACAGGAGTTGGTAGTGCCTAGGACCTACCATGTGGCACTTCTAGCCATAACCCATGACATTCTTTTTGCAGGTCATATTGGCATAAAGTGTACCAAGAGACATATTATGGAGCAATTGTACTGGCCTGGGATTGCAAGGGATGTAACATGGTACTGCAGGACCTGTGAGCAGTGCCAAAAAGTAGGCAAGGCAGGAGACAAGGTCAAGGCTCCTTTGATGCCCTTGCCTGTGATGGAGGAGCCATTTCAGAGGGTAGCTATGGATATTCTGGGGCCTCTGTATATTCAGTCTCCACAGGGAAGATGTATATCCTGGTGGTTGTAGATTATGCCACTAGATACCCTGAAGCAGTGTCTGTGTCCTCCATCGAGGCAGAGAAGGTGGAAAATGCTTTGTTAGAAATTTTTAGCAAGGTAGGTTTCCCAATAGAAACACTGACTGACAGAAGTGTGAGTTTCATGTCAGACTTGTTGACTTGTCTGTAGAAGCACTGTGTGGGGAAGTACCTAAAGACCACCCCCTACCCTCCCCAGACTGACGGTCTTGTGGAGAGGTTAAACTCTACACTAAAGCCCATGCTACAGGCATTTGCAGATCAGTTTAAAAGAGAGTGGGACAAATATTTGCCACATCTGCTGTTTGCATAAAGAGAGGTACACTAGGAATCTACAGTTTTTTCACCCTTTGAGTTGCTACATGAACATAGGGCAAGGGTTCCTTTAGATTTGATTCATGATGAGTGAGAGGTTGAGTGTGAATATGTCCTAAACCTCAAGACAAGGCTTTGGGAGCTCATGGGCTTGGCCCAGGAGAACCTGGCAGGAGCCCACCAGCAGAAAAAGATATGGTATGGAAGGAATGCTCAAGCCTGAGAATATGCTGTGGGACAGTAGGTTATGATCCTCATTCCTGTCAGACACAAGAAGCTGCTGGCAGCTTGGGAGGGACCCTTCAAAATGATAAGGAAGGCCAGTGATGTTAACTACATGATAGAACTGCTAGACAGGAGGCAGGGGTACACATTGCACCATGTTAACATGATGAAAACTTATCATGACAGGGAGGACATGATGCTGAGTGTTTGTAGTGGATGGCAGGAGGAGTCTGATGGGGATCTGGTGACTGATCTCCTTAGTGAGGCTTGGACTGACACCTCAGTGGAAGGGGTAGCAATGTCTCAGTGGCTATCCCCTACCCAGGTTGGAGAAGTCTGAGCAGTGTTACAGGAGTTTAGGGGCATGTTCACTGGGAAACCAGGGTGCACCCACCTAGTGCAACACCATGTGTATAGAGGACCCTGAAGGCCTATTAAGCAGGCCCCTTACATGGTGCCTAAATGAGTCAGACAGACTCTGAGGGAGGAGATACAGGAAATGTTGGAAGTGGGGGTAACCAGGAATCCAGCATTCCTTGAACCTCCCCAGTGGTGCTGGTACCAAAGAAAGATGGCAGTACCTGGTTCCATGTGGACTTCCAGAAACTAAATAGTCATACAGAGTCAGATGTTTATCCCATGCCTAGAACAGATGAAGCATTAGAGCAGCTGGGTGGGGCTAAGTACCTGACCACCATTAATCTTATCAAGGGCTACTGACAGGTACCTTTGACTCTCAACACTAGACAGCAGTCAGCCTTTGCAACTCCTTACAGATTATACAAGTTCACTAAGATGCCTTTGGGATGGAAAATGCTCCAGTGACCTTCCAGAGGCTGATAGATCATATTCTAGCAGGAGCAGGAGATTATGTCCTTGCTTACCTGGATGACATTGCCATTTACAGCCATTCCTGGAGGTTGTGGGCAGATTGCAAAGGGCTTGGTTGACCATTAAGCCAAGTAAATGTCAGGTGGGTATGGCAGAGGTCTCTTACCTGGGACAAAGAGTGGAGAGTGGCAAGATCAAGCCAGAACCTGCCAAAGTTGAAGCCATTCAGGTGTGACCTGTCCCTGTTACCAAAAAATAGGTGAGGGTGTATTTGGGGACAGTGGGGTACTATAGAAAGTTCATTCCCAATTATAGTAAAATAGCTGCTCCCCTCACAGACCTATGAGGAAAAAACAGGTCAGACAACATAGTATGAACCCCAGCCTGTGAGCAGGAATTCCAAAAGCTTAAAGGGGCTTTGGGAGGATCCCCGGTGTTAGCCAGTCCAGATTACAGCAAAGAATTTGTTGTGCAGGTGGATGTTTCACACCATGAGGTGGTGCCTGTAGTCAGCCAGGATTCCTGAAAGGGAGAAGAGCACCCAGTGGTATATCTCAGCCATAGACTCCAACCTAAGAAGGAATGTTATGCTGCAGTAGAAAAAGAATGTCTATCCATTGTATGGGCACTGCAGAAGCTTCAACCTTATCTGTATGGAAGAAAATTCACTGTAATTACAGACCACAGTCCCTTAACATGGCTACATCAAGCCAGCCAGAAAAATGTCAAGGTCTTAAGGTAGAGCTTAGGGTTGTAGGCATATGATAAAACAGTGCAACACAGCAGTGAGGTTAGCAATGTAAATGCACATGGGCTCTCAAGACAGGGAAAGGGTTAATGTATTCCCAAACAGGCAAATTTCTTTCAAGCAATGTTTCTCAAGAGTAATTTGAAAAACTAGCTTGAGTTTTCAAAGGTGGAAGAAATGGAATGATGTGAGATATTGCCAACTATGACAGGAGAAGTAGGGCAGTGGATATGTAACATATGCCAGCACAGCTAGCTGGAAGTTTGTAAACAATTATATGTCATTTGTATATCAAACTGATTTGTACAGATGCCTGTGTTTAAAAATGTATTTTTAAAGTTGCTTGTGTTAAAAATGCATCAACAGTGTGCCCTGTTGGACAGAAAAAAAATATCCATGTATTATTGTAACTGTTTACATGTATATGTTTTAACAGAAGATACTGGAAGAGAAGAGGTTAATCTCAAACTTTAAAAATAGTAAGTAATTAAGTTACTGGGCCTAGGTCAATAAAGGCACTATCTCACAGTTTTGAATGAAGCCAGAGATGCAATGTCTGTAAGAAGTATGGTTTACTGGCTCCTGTAGGAAGACTGGAAGTGTTTTATGGTTTTATGACTTCAGAAGCTGCAGCAGATCTTAGCAAGGCTTTGTGTGTGTGTGTGTGTGTGTGTGTGTGTGTGTGTGTGTGTGTGTGTGTGTGTGTGTGTGTGTGTGCATTATTGACACATAGGTGCTAAATCCTGGCAGTTTCTAAGAATGGGGGGTTGCATGGGAACTATAAGTCAGATGATCAGATGTATGTCTGGATTTGAAAGCTTACCTTCACATATTTAGTCCTGCTGATTGTTTTTCCTCCACAACTGCTCCAGTCTCTGTCTCCTGCTCTAGTCCTTAGTCTATATCAGCATACCACTGCCTGTCACTCTCTTAGCACTCCATTTTTATTTTTTTCCTATTGGTCTTAGCCCACACTTATCTAAACCTTCTTACTTGCTACATTTTACCTGCACTGCATGATGTCCAATAGCCTTTTTTGACTTTACCTGCTCCCTTGCCCCTCCCACCTGCACCTGTGCTTCCCCTTATTCACCTCCCCTCACTACCGTTATTCCTCAAACTCCCATAAATACCCTGCACTTAGTGGGCTGCCATCTTTAGGATTAGGGATTTGCCCTGGCTGCTGTCTATTCCCTCTGCTGACATCTAACCCCTGTGGTATGTAGTTATTGTATGTATTTTTATTGTGGTTCTTTTTACCACAGGTTTTTGTTTAATAAGTATCTATTGGTAGGTTTAGATATTCCAAGCCATCTAGGCCTTTGTTTGATGTCTTAACCTAACAGTGCTTGTATTGTACAAATGTTGTAGCGACTTCTTTCCTGTCATTTTTTAAAGCAATTTTAAAGCAATTTTATAGACTGTTTTATAGCTTATTCATAGTATAAAGTATTTTTTGGAGTGCTTGTATTGTGCTACTCTAGCAAGAAAACTGTTTAGGATTATTTTTAGCATTTGCTACATGTACAACTCTAATGGTGATTGCTTTCCCACCCTTTGTAAAGCCTTACCTAGACTGCAAATGCTCTAACTATTGATTGCTTGCACACTTGACCCGCTAGTAGCGTTTCCTTCTTGTATACTACCTATAGTAGCTATCTCACCGCTTGTTGATGCAAAGCCATCCTTAGATTGAAAAATGCTCTGTCCAATGCCTGTAGCATGTTAAGCCGATAGCGGCATTTCTGTAAGCTATTTACCCTGCTACAAATTTTACACCACAACGTTTCTACATTGCTGGTTCCCAAGCCTGGACACGGCTCATCCCACTGCGCCTACCTTTGTGGTGTTTCACTAAAGGTAACCTGAGCCTAGCAATTTAACCAGTTGTACTTGCTGGTCTAGTGGCTTCTTGACAAATGAAGCAATTATACTGTGGGTCCTACACTGAAATCTGTGTTTTTCTGGTCACTAGTACACCAGATCATTTTGATCACTACTGACCTTTATGGTACTGACTGTTCCCTAGCCTGGCCACTGCCCTTGGTAATACCCCACCCTCGTAGTGTTTTTCCTTTAGTTCTAACTAAGAGCAAGCTTACTTATCTAGTAGCAATTACTTGTAAAGTGAAAATTCATAGGTATTAAGGCTGCCGTTGGCTTCTGTAACAAGCTGACAATGGCACAGACTGCCTCTGGCTTTTTAACACGCTGTCTTCAGCAATTTTATTAATCCTGGCTTGTGTAACAAGCCAATAAAGTAAAGTGGAAAATTCATGGGAATTAAAGGCTGCCGCTGGCTTCTGTAACAAGCCAACAATGGCACAGACTGCCTCTTGCTTTCTAACAAACCGACCTTGGCAATTGATTTTTTCCTGGCATGTATAACAAGCCAATAAAGTAAAGTGAGAATTCTCATGTATTGGAGACTGCCGCTGGCTTCTGTAACAAGCCGACTACTGCACAGACAGCCTCTGCCTTTTTTTAACAAGCTGACTATGGCTATTTCATAAATTCTGGCTTGTGGAACAAGCCGATAAGGTAAAGTGGACGTTTCATAGGTATTAAGGCTGCCACTGGCATCCGTAACAAGCCAATAATGGCACAGACTGCCTCTGGCCTTTTAAACAAGCCGACTACAGCAATTTTACTATTCCTGGCTTGTATAACAAGCCGATAAGGGCACAGACTGCCTATGACATTATAACAAGCCGACTACGGCAAGATTATTAGTTCCCTATTCTCAGGCAGATCCTACTCTGAGCATAATCATATTCACCTTGTTTTTTTTTCCATAACTGGTAATATGCTCTTGAGCGGCAGCTCCTAAGCGCTTACTCTGAAGCCTAGTTTTTTTTCTTTCACTCTATTCCTGATTAGCTGTTAATGTGTAATTTCACGGTCTTTCTAGCCTGTCCTGACTCAGCACAGTCCTCCTTAGTGTTTGTGTAATTGATGACTGTCTATTGTTGCTATTAAATAGGTAGGAATAACTTTTACTTGTACCCTCTTGTTACCACTAATTCTAGGGACATATAAATATTGCTGAAAGTGTTTTATTGCCATGCAGCATTTAAATAATTGCTTGACTATGTTTTTCATCTGCTGCTACCAGTGTTATGTTATTGTGTAACTGCTATTTTTTTTAACTTATCTGCCTCTGTGAATGACTAGTTCCATCTGATATACAAGGATATTGCACTGTCTAATTGCTATCTACATATAAGTATAGGTATAATATACTCTGTACTGTTTTATTTGCTATCTACATATAACTATAGGTGAATGCTATAGTATTATATACCCACTCTTAACTTGCTATGTGCTAACTCATGTTTCTAATAATGTCCTTGTCTCTCTTGCCTTAAGTTCCCTACTCTACTTGTACTTCCAGCACTAATCAGTTTGAACCTAAAGGAACCCCTGCAAATAACTGCGACGCACCTCTCAGCCTATCTGCCCTACAAACCCTACAACAAGGATACAAGAAAGTATGTGCATTAAACAACTCCTAGCTGAATTGCCATTATACTAGTGCACTGCTGCTACAGGTGGTAATTTATGTATTGAGCTAAGGCAGCCAGCAGCCAGCAGCCTCTTCCCCCCCATTCTATACATAAATCACCCTCTCTCTCTCTCCCATCCTCCTTAGAATCCCTCCTTTTGCACTAAGCACCCACCTTTCCCCTGATTTCTCCATCTGACTCCTTCCTACATCTGCCTGCTTTTTTAGGCCTATCCACTAGGTGGCACCCTTTACCCAGCCTCACTCCCTTCTCATCCTCTCTATTACCTAGCTTTCTTACCCAGTTTTTCCTTTTATACCTGCACTTGCTATCCTATTCTCCCACCTCACTTTGTTCCGTTTATTGTCTACTACTACCTTTCCTAGGAACACCTCCTTCCGGCTTTTATCTCATCTGGCTTTGAAAGCTTACCTTCAGATATTTAGTCCTGCTGATAGTTTTTCCTCTACAACTGCTCCAGTCTTTGTGTCTACCCGCTCAGTTTGCCCTGCGGGCTCACTCCGCTCCTCTCCCTGCCTCCAATTCCCACCCGCCCCCAGGGGTCCTACTCTTATACTATCTAACCACACATCTTCCTCTTCCCATTACCCCTCTCTCCACTTCCTATTGGCCTTCTTCTCTTTCATCTCCTATCCCTAACCACTCCCCTCCATAATCTCCACTCCCTCCTATCTTTACTTACTCCCACCTTACATATTTACATCTACACATATATAGAACAAATAGACAATCCTTATAAATGGCTAATCCAACCAACCCTCTTCTAATTCTACTCTATTTTACTATTTTACCACTACCACTTCTAACCAGTGCCTATCTACTCTCATCATATGAACACCCAATATATCCACATACTAACTAGCCCAACCAACTCTCAACCCTTACCACACCTACATAACCATGCAAACATACCATGCTCACCTGGCTACCTACATGCAAAGTATCATAGAACACTTCACATTAAATATAATACACTATCT
Organism: Protopterus annectens; assembly: GCF_019279795.1. Taxonomy (NCBI): domain Eukaryota; kingdom Metazoa; phylum Chordata; order Ceratodontiformes; family Protopteridae; genus Protopterus; species Protopterus annectens. The sequence continues at coordinate 1,310,803,071 of NC_056743.1, read as the reverse complement.
CAAAAGAGTGTTCCCTCTTTAGAGCAAATTCCCTAACCCAATCTATCTAGTACAACTCCTCACAGTAAAGGACAGTGATATTCATTCTAACCCTGGCCCAACAACAACCCCTATCACCCTTCACAACCATAATCAATCTTGCAATTATCCCATTACCAAACCTTCAAACTCTCTCCTACTAGCTCATCTTAATATACGTAGTATCAACAACAAAATGACTCAACTCCATGCTCTCCTAGAAGTATATTCCTTTGATATTATCTGCCTAACAGAAACATGGCTAAAACCTGCCATCAAAGATAATGACATTATCACACCTGGCTATAATATCCTAAGAGTTGACAGAGTAGCTAAGAAAGGTGGTGGGGGTTGCTATTCTATTTAAATCTGGCTTGCAATTAAAACCTTACAATTGCAATATATCCCTAGACTTCAATACTGAGATTCTCATATCTAAACTTGAACTTAACAATGCTAAATCAATCTATATTATCTGCATGTATTTGCCCCCTGGTAATAACATAGCCACCTTGGAAAATATCCTCTGTTGGCTATTCCAACACCTGCCTCAAGAAACCATAATCCTAGGTGGTATAAATTTAGACTGGAATTCCTATAACAGTACTCTTCCTACCACCCACATAAACCTATATGGTTTCTCTCAAACCATTACCCCCCCTCCCCACCAGAATAAATAAAGCTAACAAGAAAGCAGGTATATTAGACTGGATTCTCACAAACAATCCCACTCAGTACTATGAGTCTGGAACCCTCCCCGATGATTTAAGTGACCACTCACTTACCTACATCATCAGACTAAAAGCAAATACCCCTACTCCAATCTCTATCAAACAAATTAGATCCAAAAAGAAATTTAACCCTTACCTGTTCCAAATGGAACTAAGAGCATGCAATTGGGTTCCCTTAAAACAACTTCCATTAGATGAAGCAGTTCATTTCTTTAATTCTACCTTCCTAGCCATTCTTAATCACCACGCTCCATCCAGATCTATTAGAATTAAGGCCAAGTCTGCCTCATGGCTTTTTTATGAAACCAAACACAAAATTCATCTCAGAAATAAACATTGGGCCAAATGGAGAAAGACTAAAAACCCTGCTGACCAACAAACCTTTAGACAGCTAAGAAATGACAGAAAGAAGGCCATACTTTCTGATAAACAAAACTACTACTTACAATATCAACAACCTAACCACAACAACCCACAGAAATTCTGGGCTAGCATTAAGCAGTTACTCCACCCAGGTCAAGCCACTACACCTAACCCTCAAAATACAGATAGGAAAAATCCCATCCATACAGCTAATACCTTCAATACCTTCTTTACAGATGCTATCCAAACACTAGCTAATCAACTATCACATAATACCTTCACATTACCTTCATACTCCTCTACCCCACCTCCCACTTTTCGTTTCAAGCCTGTCCCAACCACATTTATCCAAACCCTACTGAATTAATTAAAACCATGCTCCCCTTCTGCAGACCTACTGCCTTCTGAATATCCACAGCTATCATCCAAGGCTGTTGCCTATCCTATTTCCATACTGATCAACAGAACTATTACTGAAGGCTACATCCCCACCTTATGGTGGACATTCCACTGAGCTATCAAACTATCGCCCCATTGCCCTACTTTCGCCTTTAGCTAAAATTATGGAAAAATGTATCCATAAACAACTACTCCACCACTTAATAGAAAACAATCTACTTTCTAACTGTCAACATGGTTTCAGACCTTCACACAGTACTACCACTGCCCTCCTTTCCTTTACTGACTACATTAACAGGAACCAAAACCTGAATAATCTTTCTTTTGCTCTAGTTATCGACCTGTCTAAAGCATTTGACATGGTAAACCACCAGATTCTCATTAACATACTTAAATTTCTATCATTAGACCCACTTTCTATAAAATGGTTCCAGTCCTACTTTGACAAACAACAGCAAGCAGTACTTTGGCATAACTCCTTATCTACCCAACTACCTGTTTCCTTAGGTGTCCATCAGGGGTCCATACTAGGACCTCTTCTTTTCTCTATATTTATTAATGACCTTCATCTAGCTATCCCACAAGCCACTTGTATACAATATGCTGACGACTTCACATTATTATGCTCAGCTACATCCTCCCATGAACTTCACTCTCTCACCCAAAAATATTCAACATAGTTGAACAATGGTTCACTCAGCATTGCCTTCTTTTGAACCCAAAGAAAACCAGACTCCTCCTCTTCACTCCAACTCAAAAGTCCTCTCCTCTACATTTCTCTGTGGCATCTACCAATGGCAGAATAATATCTCCAGACTTCACTACCAAACTACTAGGGGTCACCATCGATAATAACCTTAACTTCGACATCCACATCAACAATATTATAAAGACTGTCAACAAAAAAATTTGGCACTCTCTATAGGATTAAACGCTTCTTTTCTCCTACTGCTAAAACTACTATCACCCACACTCACTTGATCTCTACTCTCCTTTATGCCTCACCCATTTTTACAAATCTCTCCAAGAATAATCTCAGCAAATTAGAAATGTCCTATTATAACATTGCTAGATTTGCTATAGGCAACTCATTTCGAACCCACCGTTGTATAAACTTAAACCATATAGGATGGTTAGAACTTCAACACCTGATTAAATTTCACCAACTAAGCATTGCCCACAACATTCTCTATAAACCTTCCAGCACTCCAAGTTTAACAAACCTCATTACCCCCTATAAAAAATCAGAAGTCCTTACGCTCATCACACAAACTTCTTGTATACACCTCTAAACCTCATAACAAGGCTGATGATTTTCTCTTCTCTAATACTGTTGGCAAATCCTGGAATCTTCTCCCTAGTGACCTAACCTCACTCACCTCTTTATCTCTCTTTAAAAAAACAGACTTAAACTCTACCTCAAATCATACTGGCTATGCCCCTGTGCCAAACCTGACTAGTCCTATACCTCTACAAACTCAGTTTACCTATCTAGTCCTTACTATCCTCTGTTACATCTTCCATCTGACTATACTTTTCCTATCTACCTTTTCCTACATTATTTATATCCTCTTTACATACCTTTTCTTAAGTAAATCCATTCTATCTTCACTACACATACAACTTCCTTTTCTCTGTTTCCTACCTAACCTGTACTATGTCTCCATACACTTAACTCTTAACCTCAGTGTACATCCTTTTAAAATCCTCCAGGCTTTTACTGTACTGTACCATTGTCAATTACTTTTTTTTGCTATGATAATTGCTATTTTGTATTATTATAATACCTGATGTTTGTGTATTGTTTGTATTTATACTTTTGAAACATATCTTTGGAGCTTTTCTCCCAGAGCCTGTACTGAAAATGGACATATATTCAGTTAGACTAGCTTGGTCAACAAATGTAAAATAAATAAATAAATAAATAAATAAATAAATAAATAAATGTCATTCTGGTATCCATAGCAAAAATAATGTTTAATGCCAGGTGAAACTGAAGTCTCATGGCACTCTGTTTTGGAAAACTGACACTCACCTACTTCATCTTGCCTTGCTGTAGTAAGTAACTTAACTAAGGAATCATAACTGTTTAGATTAGTCAGGAAAATATAGTGAGATTAGTTAAGCACTGTTTTTCCTTATGTGTGTGAATCTATTCATCTGTGTTATTTTAATATTTCCTGTATCTGAAACTCTGGTGTTTATTGTAAATAGATTTTTAGTATTTTCATGTTCTTTTCTTTTTTATTATTAAATATATTTAAACTTTTCATTGTGGCTGGTCCTTTAGAGAATATTTTAACATTTGAGAGTATCATGTCTGTTTGGTGACTCTGTGGCCACTCCTGAAAGCCTTGCTGCATTGATCAAACTACCATTTGTAATAATATTAATTTCACTCAGTATAATTGGTTACCCTTGTAAAAGCCATAGAGTAGCTGGCTTGGGAATGTCTGGTGGCAGTAACTATCTTATAGTCTTGGCAAGGGGTCATAGCTAGTAAACCTGTGCCAGCCTTTCCCAGGTGTGTGTGTGTGTGTGTGTGTGTGTGTGTGTGTGTGTGTGTGTGTGTGCAAATCAAATCTCAAAAAGTGTGCGTGTCAGCTACTTGGAGCAGCGACTTGAAGCACTGGTTTCATACAGAGAGTGGTGGAGGACTTGGCTTGGACACAGCTGAGGACTTAACTCTGCAGCTGTGCCAGTGGGGAGATTTACTGGGGACCTGGAAAAGACAGAGAGAGAATCCCTGACCCCATACTGAGTGTGTCCTCTGTGTGCTCTTAAGGAAAATTGTGCTTGATGAAGATAGCTGTATCTGGAAATACTGGGTGTATCCATTTTTGTTTCAATGATCGTCTCTCTACAGTGTCACTCATGAGGATTAAGACTCCTTGGTTACTGGTCCAGTGAGGGGATGTCACAGTATTATTTTCAGAAGTTCTATTAAGTATTTTGCTATTCATTATTAAATTCACTTCAACAACCACATCATCTTTATTTTTTGAGGGACAGAGATGGTCAGAGTTACAGCTGAAACTCAGAACGGGGAGATACACTGATGTATGCATTTGATTTGTGATGTGCACTTTGTCAAGGGATATCTTTAAATGTAGTCCTCCTACATACCTAACTGTGTCCCTGATGCACAGCACCTTTTATGTCTCTTAACAGAAGCTCTGTGATATGATACTGTCTCACTGTCTGAGGAATGAAGGCTTCCCATTGCTGTTACTGGTTGTGACCACAGTGCTCACATGAATTCATTCTTGCTAATTATCTACCTACATGCCCTGCACATATTCATTTTTTAAAATCCTAAGCCATGATCTATATTAGTACCTTATCCACCATCCAGGTGATGTCATAATCCCAAGTCTTTTCACTGTATTTAGAACACACCCTCTCAGACAAGATGGCTTAGTTTGGCAGGTAGAGGGCAAGGTTACAGTTTGGGTGTACATTAGAATTGCAGGTTTGAATCTCATGCCCTTCCATTGTGTTCAAAGATGTAAAAGCCTGTCTGTAACATTGTAAAATGTGTAAAGTGATTAACTGATGTTATCAAAAGTACATTTTTTAGAACCTGATCTGAGTAATGTATATCCCTGTTATTTGAGGACTATGTAACTTATAGTTGTTCTTTTCTTTTTCAGGCAATGAGGACAGGACTCAAAATTGTGGCCAGCTTGAGAAGCCAGAGAGAGAGAGAGAGAGAGAGAGAGAGAGAGAGAGAGAGGTATTTGCTTATTTTTTCTGTTTTGTTAAATAAAATCATCTGAGCCTTGTTACAGATCCATATTTTTTACAATACCATTGATATTGCTTAGAATGCCTGAAAACCCATCATGCATCAGTATGGTAAGTGCAATAATCACATTATATGTGTGCTAAAAATACTGATTCAAATATCATTTAGCATCAAGCTATGTTTTCTGAAGAAAGTTTTTTAAATGTAAGCCACAGCCTAATTGACAGTCAGGTTTGCGTATCTGTCACACATATTTTGAAGTGAATGCTTTACATACAAGTTTGTATTGCTTTGATGGATGCTTATAATGTATGGGTTGGTACAATTGTATGCGGTTCTCAGTGCCTGATCTGTTGTGCTTAGCTTGCGTATTCACAGACTGAATGGGTGTCTGCTGTGTCAGAGTTCATACTGTTGTTGGTAGACTGTGCGGCATGCCCTTCAGTTCAGCATTAGTATTGCATCTACCCATAACACCTTGGGGTTTTGCTACAATATACTTGTGTCTTGTGTTTGTGGATACTTGTGCACATAGGCATTTCTTTGCAACATTTCATAATCAGCAAGCATCATCAGGATGTTTGCATTTTGCAGGCTATTGATTGCTACTAATTGTAGGTAGGTCATGCATACAGTTGTAGACCTACAATACTGTTTGTACAACATATACTATATCCTCATGTGTCACAGGCTGTGCTGATTGAACATCACAACTATTCTTAATGTTGTATTCATTATATTGATATGGGGTCAACCAATTACCATGCTGTCTGGCTCAGATGTTTGTCATATGACTTACCTAATTTCCATAATATTGTAATCTTACTTTGTCTTCATTTTAACAATGCCATTTGGTGGCTGTTTATATGACTCATTACCTTCAGAAACTACAATTTACATTCGCACACAGACATAACGGCTTAGGAAAAAAGAATGGAAATAATGACATTCCGTCAGGCACACAGCTGGACATTTTACTAAGGAAGACAAGATTATTAAACAGTACAGGTCCCAACAATAATGTTTTCTTGACATTTACAAGTTTTTGCTCTGTCAAATTTCAGTTATGTTAATATGGCATGAGGCAGTGTGGGGCATGATTCCATTAAATGTCAGGACATGTTACTTGTGCTTGATTTACATAGGCTTGCCATGCCATGATTCATGCTGGCCAGTAAGAAAATGTTCTGGTGATGCCATGATTCCCACTGGTAAGCTGTGTTATGCATGTCATTGCACAGCTTTGACTGAACCGCTCACATAAGTGATGGATACATTCTTCCTGACATGTTCTGTTATTGGAAGTGTCCATAACTATAGATAAAGTGACACAGGCAAGGTATTGTGTACGTTAGAAACCCTTCACTAGCAACAATTGTGTTGATTGCAATTGTGTTACTTGCTAATGTTTGCATCATTTCAAACCGAACTATGTTTTAAATAAGAACTTTAATGTATACTACTACACTCTTAGTCTCATATTTGTATTTGCAGAACTCACAAGTGGATGGGATGTTAATTAATGTATTTAGATTTCAGATGTGCACATCAGTTTCATTTTAAGCTTAGTTATGATCTTCATGGGAATGTGCGTTGTGATAGAAAATTGGCTGTACAGTGGACTATGGTCATAATGTATTTTAACATTTCATGAGGACTGTTTTCTACCTGTTCATTGTGCCATAGTGGGTACGTTATACAGACAGTATAAGGTATGTACATGTTATTTATGTTGTGTTTTGCAATTCATTTTGACTGAACATGGGCCCTGTAGATGATCGACAATCAGATGCAGATGATCAGCACATTCCAGTCCACTTCCCAGAGTCCTTAGATGATGACAACAACAATGATGACAAGGAATCTGGACTTGCACATGCACAAGCCATCATGCCTGTTGAACCATGGAGGAGACTGCACCAGGACCAACTGAGGCACAATTATCGTGAGCATATCCAGGATGTTGTGCCCAAAGTGTTTTGAACACAGTTGAGGGACATAATGGGGATTTTTTACAGAACATGGCATGGGCTATGCATGACTCATTCAGGGAGATAGCCCAAGAGACCATTTGTAAGCCTCATCCCCATCAGGCCACTCTCTCAGGTCTGTAAGTATTGCCTGTGTGCTCCAATTGTGTTATGCTGTCAACATGCTGATTGACATGTAATTGATTGGATTTTATATCCACTCTTGTTCATGCATATCATGTAACTGCCGTGTTTATGTGTTACATGTGCAAACATACCATGCAGATATTGCCGTGTGATATTTAATTATGTTTCAATGTCTACATGACACACATTAACACATTACACTTTCTTCTCACATTCAGCTGTCCAAGCAATGTAGCAGTTAACTTGCAGCTAGTGCTGCAGCAATTACCCTGTAAACATGTTTTATTGAGGGAAACTTGAAAGAGAATAGATGTCGTCCATAGTCCAGCACTACCACTATGGTATGGTTAGGATTTGTGTATTGCCATCTCATGTATGTGCAACACAAGGACATGTCATTTCACATGTGTTTTAGATGATAGTTGTCATGCTGTCTCACTGGTATGTTGTATTGTTGCATGTCATGTCTTGACAATGCTGATGCCATGTGGAGTCATATACAGGTATGTCATACCTATTGGCAAGCCTCCCTTTCTGACTGCATTGAATGCCAATTTATCATTAATGTATACACCATGGTAGGGATAATTTATTCAGTAGCAGTACATTATGCCATGTTCAATGTATGTTACCTTTCCACATCCATTTCGTATTCACATACGCTCACAAGATAGTTCAAATATTTGTGTACATTAACTGATAATTGTGCATGTCTCTGCACATAGTCTGATCCATGCTGACACACCACTGTACCTTTGACATGTGAGCATTCACTGACTTATCATTGATGTGCTGTAATGATGCTCATAGGAGTGTCCTCTGCTCACTAATGAGCAGGGTGCATGACATACACCTGCAGATATTTATTCAACATTGGCATGCCAGGATATGTGTATTTGACTTAAATGTTTAGCCTGCTTACTTATGCCTGTTGATGTTACGTGACTGCACATTACTGTGTATGTGTTATTTACACATGCCCATTTTTGTGGACATCAACAATGGAGCCTGCCCATGTGACATACATTTGCCATGTGTGTAAATGTATTTTAGTTTGGCTTCTCACATGCATTTTCAATGTGTAACTTTACCTTATTGTCCTGCTTTTCCTTGATGTGGGTCCAGGTTGTCCACCTCACTTCCACCTTCATAGTTACATAATATAGTTTGCAGATATGCTTGCTTTCTTGCAGTTATTGACCATTGCCACGTATTACATTGTTGATATGGTGAACATGTGCCAAATGTATGGCCATTTTACAGATGCAGAACATTTGCACACAAGCTGCTGGCTACTGTTTGCAATTCATCCTTGTTCTCATTATACTCATGTGTTAAACAGTGAACATTGTTGAAATTCATGTGCACATCCTGATATATTTTTTAAAGCTGTAGTGGTAGATGTTTGCAAATATCCTTTCATGGCGTGTGTGTGTGTGTGTGTGTGTGTGTGTGTGTGTGTGTGTGTGTGTGTGTGTGTGTGTGTGTGTGTGTGTGTGTGTGTTTCATTTCTTTCATGTACATTCCATTTCCACTGACAATCACCATGCATGTACACCTACACCTGTGCATTGCCTTTGACATGGCATATATTTGCCACATATATATATATTCCATTATATGTTTGGTTGGGTTGTGTATACCTACTTGTGTATTTAGCAACCATTTTGCTCCTTTGCTGCAGTACTGTTTTTTGACACTGTGCTTGGTTGTTTGTCTTTCACATGTATAGCTGGAGGTTCTATTCTGTCCTCTGCTGGCATTGTCTATCATTCTTAGGTCCACATTTGCAATCTGTGATGTTGCTTGGCTTACACTTGCACTGCTGACAGATTACTTGGGTATGTGTTTATTTATCCATTGCGTAATGTGGTGCAAAACACATCTACCATTGATCATACACATCCAGGAATGACTGCCACACAGTTTGCAACATGTTCTACTATTATAGTGCATAGGTAGATATGTTTTTTCTGCATTTCACCATGGCTGCTATGCATCCCCACCCTGTTTGACAACTTTGCCATGTTGTGCAGCATGCCATCTGTGTAACTTACCTGTACTTACTATTTTTCCAACCTTCGTCTCTTATGTGTTATGATATTTTTTGTATGGGTATACCTGCTATGATGTCCTTCTCTTCCTCTTTCCCTATCTTTACTTTTCCTTCTAGTCTTGAAAAAATTAAAAAATGGGGTCTATTTCCACCAAAGAAAAAAAATGCCCATACCCTCTGACTTTCACTCTCATTTTCCTATTCCAACTTTCCTCTTGTGTGTTCCTGTTCTTCACCTTTACCCCACATCTTCTTTTCTATTTCCCACTTTCCTTGGGTTTGTGCATTACCTGTGTTAATTGTGGTGATGTGGCCGAGACTGCCCTTCACCTTTGTTATATTTTTTATTAGAAAATTCACAAATTCCATTAGAATCCATAAGCGATAGCTAGCATATATTTATAATAACGGCCTTAGGGTGATAGTCTGTAGCTGTCCTGAAGGTTACTAGAGTGATTCTGTTATAGATATGTATTTTAGACTGTCAGAATGCTTAAATTGTGATATTCTTTCCATAACTTTGTTAATGTACATCATGCTTGGACAGTGATTGATTACTTATGGATTACTTGTGGGTAGTATACAGTGTGCCATTACTACTGAGATACTTCATTGTGCACCAAGATATTTGGAGTTGACTGTGGCACATTTACATATTACATTGTTATCTGCAACTTTACTGCTGATATCAGCATAATGTGCCAAATTCCGTGAACTTTACAGAATGTAGCATTAGTATTCAGGGAAGCAGATAATTGGCTGCAGAGAAGACAAAAAAGAGGGAGAGGGTCATTTAATCTGTGGGGTAATTCACTTGGCGGGTTGATTAAGAGGCCTTTTGTGTGGTGCATCAACTGACTTATTAACTGTGCAAACTTAGGCTGGTTAACTTCAACTAAACTGATGGTTACACTTACCACAGATTAAAAGCTGCAACACTGATGTGAAGGTGTGTGTGTGTGTGTGTGTGTGTGTGTGTGTGTGTGTGTGTGTGTGTGTGTGTGTGTGTGTGTGTGTGTGTGTGTGTGTGTGTGTGTGTGTGTGTGTATGCATTTGTCCAGAGAAAATGTGGGTATGTGTGTGATCTCTCATATGATATTGCTTCAGTTCAGCTTATCCTGGGCCAAAAACAAAGGAATAATCTGATGATGTCAATAGTATAATCATTAAATTGTTTACTTACCTACCTGTCCATTAGTCAGTCTATATGTCTGTCTATCTAGCTGTCTAAATATCTGTCTATCAACAGCAGTTTTTTGGCATCCAAAACATACAGTACATCATACTAAATATTGAGACAATGACCTATAAATGCCCACAAGCTAAGTCTACCTCGTAGAGTCTCAGTTCAGTATGCTTTCTGTTGGAGAACTTCATTTCCTTCTACAATTCCATCAGTTATTCCACTGTCAATGGTTCCTGCCACGTTTATATCTTATTTGTCTGCTTCTTAGAAGAGATCTATGCATCTGAATTCAAATTTCTGAACACTGAAAAACTTCTTAGCCACATTCTAGGAAGTGAGAGCCACATAGTAATAGAGTCACTGATGTCAAGTGGATCTTTTATCTCTGCTTGTGTCATCCCACCTAAATAAACGAGAACTTGGTCAAGTGCTATTTTATCATTGGACCCTACTCAATAAATGCTTGAGTATGACATTTACCAGAGCTTCTGTTTACTTGCTACTGTACAGAGGATTGTTAGATATTCTTATTTTCTGTTCTGTTTTGATAGATACAGTGTGCTACCTCTCTGTTCTCATTTTTTTATTTCTTTGTGAATTATTTTACCAGGGCAGTACTTGCAGATGGTCAGTTGTGATCAGTGTATCACTCTAATAAACAAATGTAAATTTAAAATAAAAATAAAACTCTTCCTTACCCTGATAATGGGCACCTCCTGTTTTACTGAAGGCAGATAATAGTCCCCCTTGTTTTATCTATCCTGACACTTCTGGTTCCTATCCTGTCATTATTCTTCTGTCATACACCTGCTTGGCTGTATGCCATAAACACCAACCCACGTTTCCTTGCATTCCCTCCAGCCTCAGGACCTCCATTTCTTTCTCCCCTTCCTTCTTTACAATCAACCCTTATGTATTTTACTCCACTGTGACCATGCACTGTCACCTCACTTCCTTTTTGTTTCCTGTGTACATTACACAACACAAATCCAGGTATCACCTTGTCCTAGCACTCATCTAGTGAATCTCATATATTACCTAAGCCTGCAGTATATATGTCTCCTAGAGATACAGCCATTTTTTTTATCCAGCATTTGGCCTTGCACATTATCAGCTTCCAATTATCACTCTTTATATTACCATTTTTTATTATATACTTATTTACTTACTTATTTTGCTTTCATATCTTCTATGCTTTCTAAGGACCCTTACTATTGGTGTTTCTTTCTCCACTGCCCACCAGTTTCGATTAAATGGATTGTTGCTGCACTAAATAACACAAGTCCAACCTTTTATGGAGTGTGTGTGTGTGTGTGTGTGTGTGTGTGTGTGTGTGTGTGTGTGTGTGTGTGTGTGTGTGTGTGTGTGTGTGTGTGTGTGTGTGTGTGTGTGAGCTATTTCATATATTGTGTGGGCACAAAATTATAACAGTTGTCTAAATAAAATGCCTACTCCCTTAGGAAGTAACAGCCTCTGCCATGCAAAGTTAACAAGCTACTGCCATCTCAATATAAAAGAGTACCATGGGAAATTAAAAACACAGTGCTGACTGCTACGTGAAATTAACCAGTCATTGTCATCTAATTATAGCACCTAGTGCCAGAAGAAGTTATCAGTGCTTTGTTATCTGAATATAATGCCCAGTATCTTTTAAAGGTAGTAGTCCTTTACATCTTAATGTAATGTGCATTGCTATAGGGAATAAACTAGTCATTCTCACAAAAATAATGCCCTATAATTTACAATGCTAACATTTTTTCATTGCCACATAAATGTAATATTCAGGGACATAGGCAACTAACAACATCTGCCTTATGAATGCTATGCCGAGTGCCTTAGGAAATTAACAACCATTTGCTATTTAAATATATTATAGTGCCCAATGCAGACCTTCACAGACCTTGCTATCTGAATATAATCTGCAGTGCTATGGGAACTTAAGCAGCCCATGCCAGCTGCAACATGTGCTTGCATTGCTTAAGTATTACTGACAATAATGCCTTAACATGGCACAAACATCCCACAACCTGTACAGGCCACCCAGCCAGTGGTTAGGTCTTGTGAGGCCTGAGGTGTGATAATCTTGTATTCCAGGACACAGTTCTATCTCCCTTGAAACTTCAGTGTAGAGCCACCCATATTAAACAGTCTACTGGGATTAGTACTCATTCACACAAGTGTGTTATATATTCTGTGCATGTGTGGTTTCACTTTGGATATATAGAAAAAACCTTCTTGAGCTGCACGTGTGACTGCAATATCCAGAATTCATGCCCAAACTGGAGCTAGAGGTCATTGCAGCCACCTGCTATACAAAAGCCAAGTATGGCCTACAGAGCCAGACATTTTGTTTTCTAAATGTGGTTTTGCTAGCCATATCCATGGTCAACATAAAAAGCCTAAGTGTTGTGTTTAAATAGTATCTGTACTGGTCATAGCACTGGACAAGCCTTGGCATCAATGCACAATGCACACAGGAGAGCACTTGGATTCTCCAGGTTCTGCCTGTAACTAGCTGTACTAAAACAGTATGTGAAAGGCCAGATCTGTATCTAGAATAAACACTGTGATGACGTTATCTTACTTTGTTATAACCATTCTAGAGATTGGTATTTGTCATACAGACCATGTGATAGAGTTTCTACATTTTCTACCCTAGTGTTGATAAATGACAAATCAATGAGTGATTTTGTCATTTATGTATTTAAAAGTTACTTATACTAAGCTTTCAGTTGACACTGTTTTATAATACTAACTATAGAGATCATTTTCATTTGTTTATTGAAGAAAGACCCAGTACACATAAATTTCTTTTTCTATATATGATCTCATCAAGTGGCTCACTTACACCATACAGAAGTGGAGAGGGAATCAAATCCGTGGCCAGAGGTTGAAACTCATTAGCAACTCAAAGATTTAGCTCTGTGCTACACTGCACTCTAGGCTTTCTCAGTTCTACCTTTTAAACCTCAGTCAGATAGCAGCTATTCAAGTTATGTTGATAGACATAGACACTGCTGTACAAAATCTGACCACTCAGATATACGGGGCCAATATGTGCCAGATACTGGAGAGTAGAATAAAGATTTGTAGGCTGTCCTCTGGAATGCTGTACTGTAGTTAACCTGGTAGGTTCCAAATGTTGTCTTGGTCACTGTAGGGGTAGAATGTTCTTTGTGCTCTATATATATATATATATATATATATATATATATATATATATATATATATATATATATATATATATATATGAGATAAATATATTAATGGACAATTGCTGATAGTTCTCTTCCATTAATTCTTTTTCCTGTTATTTCCATTTAGTCCAGTGGAAGTCAATACAAGATGGTACCTGAGGGAAATGCTTTGCTTTAGCCTGTAATATTTTATCAAGATCTGTTGCAATACAGCTATTGGAGATTAAATAAATCCATGTGTTTCTTGCATGTGGGAAAATATGTTTATACCCATTATTATTCTAATGTTTTGTTTGCTGCATGTAATTCCTGGGTTCTGTTGACCAGTCATTGCACTCTGAAGCTGTATTCCCTACATTTTTGGTTAACCTGGTAAACCCACAGGGTACATTCCTTTTTTAGGAGCGACCCAGTAACACTGCTCAGAGTCACTTGGGTACTTGAGTATCTAGCTATCCTTCTTAGCAGTTGTTTAAGTTCCCTATGCACTTAGTGTAGTTACTGTTGTACTAGTACTAAAGATTACAGCACTGTTGCAGTTTTTTGCCCTGGAGTGACTCCGGTGTACTAATGCTGTAGCCTTTGGCAACTTTGTGTGTACTGTTTGTGAACCTTGTAGTGATCTTGTGTGTATACTGTAGGCATGACATGTTGGAATTCTGAGTGCTCTGTTTATGCAGCTTGTATCTTTTCTGAAGACACTGCATGTATCTGCTTGAATTGTTTTATGTACGACCATCCTATCTGCAGTTACTATTTGGAAGATGAATCAGCTTAACATTGTCATATATCCGACTATTTGCTGCACTTAAATTACAGAGTAGACTTCTCTGTACAATTTGTGACCAATTCATAATGTATTATTATTAATCTGTGACTTTTTCAGAAAGTTCCTGCCTGTGATCCAATTCCTTGCAAGTAGCTACTGAAACTGCTACAACAATCTAGAAACTCAGACCTGTGGAATTTTCAATTAATAGTATTCCATGCCACATTTATTATTTTATTTGCCTGTTTATAATGTCACTAAAGCTTTTCATTCATTGCCTTTACTGGGAATCTGTTCTGCCGAGTTAAATATTGACAATGAGAAGAACATGCTAAGGGATGCAATATGGGATTTCTATGCTTCCTATCCTCATACATAGCTACTTTTTGCATTCACTTCAAACATTTGCTGTTTCAGCATTATGCACCAGAAATCACTTACTCTGAATATTGGGACATTGTTTTTTCTCTGGCCATTAAACATATGTGCATTTCGCCAGACTTTTCAGAAAGTTTAATATTCATCATTTTATTTTGGTTTTGTACAAATGACAAACCATCTTGACATGTCATTACCGTTTACAGATCAGTCTGATTTTGTTATTCAGACTTTATATTGAGCATTCTCTTTCAAAAGCTGCAAATTTGCCTGAAGGATCAGACACAGCTGCCAAAGGCTAGGCAGAGAATGCTCTTCTACATATGCTAATATAAGCATAATGTATCATTTACCAATGCCATAATTAAAGCTGAAATTTGAGTTTCCTTTCAAATATAAACAAGTCCACTACCCATCATAGATTTAAATCAAGTCAGGTCTATGATAAAAAAAAATGTTGTATAAGCATGCAGCAGAGCTGAGAATGCTTCTAGGCTGCCTTTACATTTTATCACTTTACAGAAAAATCACCTAAGATATTGACCATACATTTGATTTACAAGGCAGTGTCATGAATCTACCATTTCATGACAAACTGGAAGATAGTACTTTCTTTATCTTTAGCTAATGTTGTAAAACATGTCATATCACCCCATCTTGTAATAAAATTGTCTTGCATGTTCAGAAATAACTGCAATCAGGCATAATGCAGACAGAAAAAGCAAAGTTTCTTAATGACAGGAAAAAAAACAGAATTTGCCTTCCTGATCAGTGCAGTGACTGGGTCCTAATATCTGTGTCAGTAATGCAATGATCTCCACCTTCAGTCTCCACACCTTATGTTTTTAACATTTTTATACTGAATTGCTGAATAATGAACTGTCTGGCAGAGTATCTTATGAAAACCACGCAATTAAAAAAAAAATGAGATAGATTAATTAATACATTCATTCTTGTCCTGTCCATTTTTAGGGTTGGAAGGTCATTTTTTGTCTTTCTGCCCTAGGCTATTTCTGATAGTGTGGAGGAAATTGAAACAAACTAACAAACCACTTATGCTTTTTTATCCCACCCCCTTGTCAAAGAGATGAGAGGAGGAGAACAGAGAGAAAGCCACAGAATGAGAGAATGAGATAGGGAGAACAGCTATGCTTACCCAAATGCCCTTTCTGATTTCATCTCCCTCTCTCTTGCATAAACAAGCCTCAGGCTCCAGAGAGGCCTTTGAAAGCAAGTCAAACTACTCCATTCTGAGATGGGCTGTAAATCAGTGGCATGCCAACCTACTCACTCCAGCCAGGGATCGGGAACTCCAGAGGGGGGAAATCTGATAGGAGGGGAGGAAAGGGTGACGAGAGGTGGACATGTTAATTGAATCCTAATTTCCTTCACACATTATTTTCATTGCCAGGCTTATCTTTTTTTAATTATCTAAGTTTGTTTCCACTCCTTTTATCATCCATTCCTCCCTGCTCTGTCAATGGAATGGGATGTTGATTAGGAAGAGTTCTGTAGTCATTAATTTCCTAATG
>NC_056743.1:1310761577-1310781577 GCF_019279795.1 Protopterus annectens | reverse complement strand
TAATGGGGTAGGACTTTTTTGTTGGAAGAAACAACAACATTTTAGTTTTTTTTGGATTGAGAATCAGGCGACGACTGGAGAGCCAGTTTTCTATTTTGCTGAAAGTAGACTGGGTTAACAGTTGTAAATCTGTTTAAAATAAATAAATAAAATAAATAAATAAATAAAATAAAATAAATGAAGGTCAGTCAATGCTTATGCAAAAACAATAGTTTTGTACTTATGCTAGTTCAGAAAATGTACATCGATGCAAAAGATAGTGACAACATTACAAATGACTTAACTGTTAGTCATTTAATAATGGCTATTCCAGATATTAGTTTCACAGTTATTTTTCAGAAAATGCATGCTGGTGCAAAACCTGCTAAAACTGTAACTGAATGATCTATTTTTATACCTATAGTTGCATATTTAGGTGATGTCAGCTGAGTCAGTGTGAAATATTATGGGAGAGAGAGAGAGAGAGTAAGAGAAAAAATGCAGTTCCAATGTTACCCTATACAAGATCAAATGTATTTGCTACTCATGTATGAAGATATGTAATACTTACATATATAATTGAATATTTCCAAAATGAAGTGACTTAACAAAATATTACATGGCATCATGTGGAAACTTACATGATGATGACTGATATTTGTTTTTTGAGAAAAAGGCAGTTTATGTGGAATAAGCATTATGTTTTATATTACTAGTACATACGTAAATAATCAGCTGTCAGATAGGAATTCTTTCTGTCATTTTTCATCGGGCAATAAGTAATCTGACACTGTATATTTAGGTGCTACACTTTTCCAAGATAAAAAAAAAAACATGTGAAACTCAGTAGAGAACAACATAATTATGCATTTGTGATGTTGTACTCATTGTGACTAGTAGTAAAAAAAGACTTCTTACCGCTGCTTGTAGCTTGCAGTACTGTCAGCTGTTAACAATATAATTGCAGTTTGACCTGTATGATTTTTAACATGACTTACATGACAAGTACTTGTATGCCCGAGTGCTTTCTGTTGTTAGATGACATTGACATGCAGGGGTAGCAACTAAAAATACTTTGATTTACCAAACATCAGATGTGTATACAAATTAGCCCTTTTTGGGGTAAGTGTAAGCATGCATGTACATCTGGCAGGGAAAACTGACCTATCGCAGTTGCCTGGCCATTTGTTCTTTTACTTTTGTTCTTGTATAGTGTAACATTGGTAGACAGGAGGTGACTGAAGTTGGGGGACAGGGCACGCATGGCTGTGTAGATGTATGACAACAACAACTTAACATAATCTTCTGGACATTTTTGTTTAACTTTTCATATAATTCAACACCAGTGAGTATATAGAAAGTGGCATTTTTGTGGGGATGAGAGTTGCACACACTCTTATAATTTATATATCCTCCGGCATTTGTCTTCCCACTTTATTGCAAAGTACAGCTAGTGTGAACATTAAGCCTTGAAGAGCACTTTTCTTCCTTGATAGAAAACTGCAGGACTATCTTTTCTTTCTCTTGATTTTTGTTTACACCATTGCAAAGAAATATAAGTAGGTATGGGGTGTAAGGTGTGAATCTGCAAGCTTATGTTATATACAATGTATTTTATGTTACTTTTGCAATATGCTGATGTAAAAGCTTCTTCCCAGATGTGCTATGAAACAATTGGTATAATGGTCTCCCATGTGCAATGCTAGGTAAGAATCTACACGTCTGTGTGGTATATGTATGTGTAAAATCAATTTTTCAATATATTGGTGTAATAGCGTCTTCCTGAATATGTGCTGAAACATTTGTTTATTTATTTATTTAGTTTGTTTACTGGGGTAGTACACTGATCACAATACATCATTTTCAGGCACAGCCCAGGCTGCAATAAAGTTTGCCTTTTATTCAAAGATATGATGCAATTTAATTTATGCAGTTATGTCTTTACAGAGTTTTCTCTTGGTTTCTTAACTCGGAACTGTTACAACTTCTTACCTGTTACTTTTATGTTGTTCTGAAGCAAAGCGAATCGCAGAACAGCATGGCACAAGTCACAGAAGAATGAGGGTGTAAGAGAATCTTTCTTTCCTTACTCCTCATGTTAGAGTTATTGAAAAGGATAAGTTTTTTGAGGAATATCCTCATCGATCATTACTGTGAATGTCTGCCATCTCAGAAACTTAATTTCATTGTAAGAAAAGTATCACATAATGGTACACGTGTGAATTACCTTGACGTTCTCTAATTACTTTCTCCCTTCCTACACGGATGCTGCTGCTTCTGAGAAAAGGAAGTGAATCATTATATTTCAAAGCAGCTGGGAGATCACAAATGACTAACTAATGAAAAGCAAGCATGGCCCAGGGTATGCATTTTGCAAGACATGTGCTCCCAATATTAACGTTGGACTTGCAGGGTGGAATGACTTGCAATGACACATGGACATTGAAAAGCACAAGCATAGCAGCAAGCATGAAACTGCAAGTAAGATGACTAAAATGTTTGCCGCACAGCAAGCAAACTGCAAAGCACTGCAAGCTCAGGTAGCCTTTATCAGCCTGCATGCAAAACACAACTTGCCATTTGGTTCTGGGGATCATTTCTTCAGGTACATGAAGAGGTGTTGCATGAATCCAGATGTGATGCAAAGAATGACTTGTGGGCCAACAAAGGCTGCTTGTATTGCAGGGGATATAATAGGGCCAAAATACCAACAAGACGTGGCACAAAAGTGTCAGAAATTGTTATATTCCTTGTACCTTGGTCAGAATGCAGGCATGGGGGGGTGACAAATTACTTGTAATTTTACTTGTCTTTCTAGGTCAGGGCATTAACAAAAATGTTGTTAGATTTCTCAACATGCCTGCTTGTGTAAGAAGAACTGGCCAAGTCATTTCTCATTATATAATTGAGCCTCTGAGGAACTTCAACATTCCAGTGAGCAACATGGTGGCTTATTCATTGGACAATGCTGCATCATGATTGGCAAATGGAATACAGTCTTATCCATGTTAAAAGAGTCTCGCCCAACCCCATATTTTCAACATAGGTTGCTTGTACCAGACTGCAGATGTATGCATCAAATCAGGTGTAAAGGGAATGGCCCTATCCCTGGAGGAGTTAATATCCAACATTTGTAGTCAGATTTCAAGCAGTGCAGAGTACCAGCAGAAACTTAAGAGCGTTTACATTCTTCATGAATATTGAACTCTTCATAATCATTAGATATGCCACCACTTGAAAGCAAAAGTAGTCAGAATAATGCTTGGCTTGTGACCTGCCTTGAGACCCTACTTTATTTCCTTTGAATCATAGTCTATTAAAGTGGAACTAATAGCTGAAATACTGTGAAGCCATGGCATTGTTGGCATTCCTGTTCCTGCAGTACACATGTGAACCACTGCATAACTACAGTGGACAAATGCAAAGCAATGGAAAGTAAACTGCTCGCATCACATACTGACGTACAGAATGTACTTCAGGCATATACCACTAGGGTACTAATCTTGCCTATTTTCTAACCAGTTTCTTGTCAATATGATTGCCATTAATTCAGTTCTGGAAGTGCATGAGAACATCCAGCAAAATAGTCAAGTCTGAATTGGTCTTGATGCTGAAACATACTTGGATGACAATATGAATGACATCAGAGGTACATAGCAGAAAAAAATTCCAAAGGGTCAAGCAATTTTATGTTACAGTTCTGCTCAAATGCTCAAAATGAAAAAAAAAACTCCCTACCAGTGACTCACTGTTACAGAACACAGGAAGCACAGCTTTCTTCTATCACTACTGCTGATACTGGCACTTGTCTTGACTTTTTGTAGATCTCAGGTGGAGTGCTGCAAGCTGATAGACACATTTTCAGTGTATCAGATAACTGAGTGGCCATGTGGATCAGGCACATCCTCTTTCTCAGGTACTGGCCTGTGTTGATTGGTAGTCCTGCAGAACAAGACTTGTCAACCTTTCAAACACTAATGCTGACTGTTTTCTATTCGTCACATTCCATCATTGAACCAGAGTGGGCAATCAGTATGGTTCACAAAGTAAAAACTGAACTCAGGCAGTCACTTGGCCCCAAAATATTAAATTCTTTAATAGCCAAAAGATGAACTGGGACAAAGATGGCTATTGTGTGCAGCATCCCAAGAACATGATGGAAGCTGTAAGAAAGGCAACAACTTCATACAAGGAATATTCCACTGTGCTTGTCCAGATCAAGTTAAATAACTATTCTTTTACATGCATTGTAAATTCTGACTGCGGGGAGGAGTTGCGCAGATCTATAATGAATAGTCTGTGAGAGAGTTGGAAATCTGGGCTGCTGAATTAATTTCAGTACTTGTACATCACTTCAATATTATACTTCTGTGTATGTATTTGTATTGTACAAATATTAACTACCTGATGCAAAAGAACAATGAAGACCATTTAGTCACATTGCTAGAGTGTGATGAAATATATATATTTTTTATTTTATTGTTTTTCATCTACTTATGAACATTCTTTAACACAAATATTAACTACCTGCCTTTGTAAATCTGTGTCTGTGTGTATGTATATAACTATTTTTAATAAAGAATTTCTCTAAATGATGCCCTGTGTTTGTTTCATTAAATGCATATATGCTAATTTGCTAATTTGAATATTCATAGTGTATGCTGTTTGATGCCCATGACTTTAAGGTCCTTTGTCCCTGAATCACTCATGTGGAGGTTAAGTATGTATATATGCACTGATTGTACAAATGCCCACATTTTAAAGTGGCCTTTCACATTGTCCCTTCCAAGGCTGTGGCATTACTTTGTATAGTAGAATTTAATGCTATCTTGTGTCATTTGCACTCATATGGCAGAGCCTTAATGGTGTCAGGATGTGTTTGCTCTTTCATTTAGCAAATCTCTTTTATTTTCTTTTATTGTTTAGTTAAACTTAAGGTCACTGTTAAATTTGTAGTACATAACATGGCAATGTGATAGACGACAATACACTGTAGCATTTAAAAGGTAGGCTGCATCCCATCAGCTTCTTGTTTGCATGCTGTTTGACCACAGACAAGTCATTTATCTTCCTTCTATAGCTATCTGTAATGTTAGCAACCTGTGTCTGAAAAGGAAACTGGGTGACAAAGGAGAAACCAGGGTGCTCAGAAGGGACAGATTGAATGGAAGGAGAATGCAGTTATGTTCTCCCTTGTTATAGCCCCCAGAGGACTGTATGGCTATGGTAGCCCTTCCTCCCACTCAGAAGGGTGTAGAGTCCTATCCTTCAGAGGTCGAGCCCCAGAAGGATTGAGTGAGTATCATAACAATCAGGCTGTTAGCATAAAAATTCTGTACAAAGCCAAAAATAATGGGAGGAACAAAACCCCCAAATCAAGGACAGATTTTAAATATTGCTCTTATCAACTTATGCTTTAGCATGAATTTTTAAATGATATAAAGTGTGAAACTCAAGTATCTGTCATTATTAATAATTTCAGTCCTCAAGGATTTGCCAGAAAAAAAACACAAATTTTATGTGGAAAAGACCAAAAATATGAGGCCAAAATCTGAACATTCTGTGAAAATTTAGACAGTTGAAGAGGTATGGTAGCTATGGCTACTATCCTTCCCCTGGGGGAGGATATGCATAACATGTTGTGTCCTACATGGGTTTTAACCCTGGAGTATTAAGCAGGTATGGCAAGGGTTGTTTCCTGACTGGAATGAGATGATATGGCTCTTCTCTTGACCACTTGGAAAGGGGCAGGGTTGTTTTCTGCCTGGAAGTGACCCAATAAGACTGAGTGGCTGTAGCAATTGTCTGTCTCTTGGGGAAGGGTACAGAGTTGTTTCTTGCCTGCTTACGGACCCTGGAGGACTGAGTAACTGTGACTGTTCTCCTACCCTCTGGGAAGGGTGTGGGATAGTTTCTTGTCAAGTTGTGGCCCTTACAGGACAAGGTATCTGTATCTGTGGCTGCCCTGACTCCTTAGAGGAAGAATGTAGGGTTGTCTCCCACCTAGTTATGTCTCTTGTAGGGCTGAGTGACTATAGTTGTTCTCCATCCTGCTGGGAAGGGTGCAGCATTGCTTCCTGTCTAGATTGAGTAATTGTGGCTGTTCTCCTGTCATCTGGGAAGGGTATAGGGTTGTTTCCTGCCAGGTTATTCCCCCAGTCAAGATAAGGAGCTCTTGTACACCAAGAAAACAGTGAGGGGGTGCAGACAGATTGTCGCTCAAGGAAGTGTGCTCATTGCCACGACTTGCATTTGAACTGGTTTGATGTCACTGTATCATGCATGGAATGAAGAGTTAAGGGTAAGCCAAAGAAGGAAAGCATCATCTACCTTCAGGACCGCAGCACTCCAGTATGTTCTTATATCATCTTTGCTTTGATGTGGAGATTGAGGCTATGATTTCTTTAGGTTTAATTTCTCCAAATCTTTTCGGCTTCTAATCCCATGACAGAAATGGACCCCATTCCTAAGTAAAGATATTATCAGAGTTCACAAAATTAGTATTGTTTCAGTCTTTGATGTTAGCCAAAAGTTTTCTCAGCACCCATAATGCGCTCAGAAATTACTCCTTCTCTAATTCATATGGAGCTACATGTATTGGTAGAAAATCTAAGTACGACTGTAAATTATTTTTTATTAGACCTGTCACTCTTACTACTATTGGAACTGTCTGGGTATCTTTATTCAATATTGCTCTCCTTTCTGTCTTTCTGTACGTAAGACACTGTAATCACTGGGTGTAGCAATTGCATTGATCAACTCTGCTTTTGTCTTGTTTATGGACTACTATATCTGGTTTTCTTACATCTATTTTTTGAACTGTTGGTAATAAGTGATCCCATGTGATATAATCTTTATTATGTTCTACAATGCTTTATGATTCATGTTTCCAGTGCTTCTCAGCTACTTCAATATTATAGTGTTTGCTCAATCCCCATTGTAACAGTCTTGCTGCATTATTGTGGCTTTCAGTATACAGGCCCTCATCCATGAGTACATCACACCCAGCAACAAGATGTGTGACTGTTTCCAGTTCTTTGTTATAGAATCTACATTTCTCTGTAATTAAGGATTAATTGTAAATAATTGATTGTAATTTAAATTGAGGATACACTGTTAGAAACAGCAGATGATGAATCATAGCAGGTACAAAAATACATGGGCAAAAAACTTTCTTCTACTTCAGAGTTTCCTGTGAAAAGAAACATATCTACACCACCTGATCAGTATATTAAAAATAAAATAACATTGAAAGTTTAATCATCTACCTGCTCTTCAGTGTTAAGCTCTTGGCAGGTATGAGTCATGTTTTATGTCCGTAAAGCTTGCAGAAATGCAAAGTGCTTTTTCTGTTTTTTTCTCCTATTGAATCTTGGTGCCCCATACAAGCACTAAATAACATTCTGTGGTATTTTACAAAGTCAGCAGGGAGACTTTGCTGAAAAGTTTCTAACTTAACCCACAATAGCTGCTCAAACTTAAACTAAATCTTATTTATCAACTATACCTCACTGTGATGAACATTCTTTGTTCTAAGGCTTATACATTCCATGTTCTATGCTTTTCTATATAGAAAGGGTCTCTTACACATTCATTGTGATTTTTTATTAAATATCTATGGTAAATAACATTAAATCATATTAATTCATCAACAGAACTTGTTGTAAGCATGAATTAACAATTTTAACCATTCGTCAAACTTCCAAGATAAAGTTGTCAGTAAGTGTTCACATTTTGCCCGTTTGTTCCACATTAACATAATTAATGTTTCACGTTTCAAAATGGAAGATTGAGAACTCTGAAACACAGTAGAGAAAACAAGCCTACAGCATTTGTTGTGTCTTCAGCTTTACATTTGCATTTTCCATGTTCTGATAAGTACTCCTATTTTTTTTCAGAGCTTGACTTGTTAATTTTCCTGTGACGTACAAACACTTCCTTGGCATAAATAGAACAGGGACATTAAAATAAAATATTAAATTTCACAGGCCAAGACTATCATTACTTTTCTGCTAAATTAAGTTAGCTCTATGATAATTTGCAAGCACTTTATTTGTAACAGTAAAGCATGCTTCTTTGAGAGTTAAATTAATATTTGATAAACACATAGAGTTCTGGTTCTGAAAAGCTCACACACAAAAACAGCATCATCACTATTACACGACCCTCAGTCATTGAAACCTTCTCCCATGATAGCAATTCTGGTCTCTCTATACTTTACTAACTGTTACGAAAGTGATTCATAGAGGGCAGACCATTTGAACATCCATGGTTGGCACATTTGCTATAACTCGTCACTCATTGCATTCAGGTCAACTCACTAAAGACATCTACATCTAATGCTGTTTGGAAAAAAAATGTACCTAAATGTACCAAAAACAATTTTGACAATTTCAACAAATACATTTCTTGTAATGTTGAATCTTGCAGGGAGTAAGCTCACATGCACCCCAACTCTGGGTACTCCCCCATCTTATATATGCCAACTCTGAGGTCACACAATAATGGAGAAAAATGCAACTTCAAAGATCAATTAAAGTGTTTTTGGCAATTTTTTTCTGTCAAATGGTATTTGATATAAATGTATGCATTGATTCATTTGTCACCTTCACTCATTGATTATGTTCCCATAGACAGCACATAGCACATATGTAAGAAATATGTCCACAACAATTCATTGTCTGTAGGATGCCCGTCAGTTGCCACTACTAACTCACTGATGATCCAGACTCTCACTACTGGATCCTACATAAATTGAGCCTTTTTATTATGACAGGCTTTGCAACTGAAGTATTTGATGCACACTAATTTACAATTTATAGGATCTAATGATGTAGTACTTTACTGATGCCATTTCTGCCTTAAGCACTGTAATTCAAAAGGGAGGCTGTATTTTATGTTATTCTCAGTCCTTGAACTCCTGGTTCAGATGCAGTCCTACAGAAGTCTGACTTTTTGTTGCTTCACGGAAGTGTTCCTCTGCTCCAAACCATTGACAATACATCAACAGATATTGGGTAAAGAGTTCAACTTCACTTGCATGCACACATAGTTTAAATAAATAATGGATTTCATAGTATGTCATAGATTTGACAAAAAGTACAGCATTTTAGCTGTGACTTATGAAGGATGTGCTGCTCTGTGCATAGTATAGAATTTTTTTTTAAGAGTAGTACATTGAAAGAGCAAATTAGAACCAAATTATTTCCTGGGGCATAGAGCTAACATCCATCTGTATAACTAAAATAAATCCAAGCAAATCTATGCCTCAGATATGAAATGCATTATTGGAATGGCCTGTCCTTAGCTTATGGTCATCAGGCCATCATATTTAGATTTTAATGTTCTCCCTATGTCACAGTATGAGACATCAGTCTAAAGTTTTGTATAGACTTAAGTGTGGTATACTGGTAATAAAAAAACTGCTCCTGACTCTGTGATCTGTAAATAAATTCCATGACAAATATAGCCCCCTACTCTCAGATCCAGGGTTCCAAAATATGTACTCGTGAAAGATGCATCCCTATAGCATGAGGTCATTTTAATGGTATGCTGGATGGCAGGGTTACATTGCTGAAAAGAAAGACAATCCAGAAGTTGCGATATTGTTGATTAATCCTGGTCAACTATAACAATATAGCAGTGATGTTGGGAATGTATAAACCTTGGCCAGTTTGGTGATGATATAGCAGTGATGTTGGGGATCTGTAAACCTTGGACAGTTTGGTGATGATATAGCAGTGATGTTGGGGATGTATAAACCTTGTCCAGTTTGGTGATGATATAGCAGTGGTGTTTGGTATCTATAAACCTTGGGCAGTTTTGTGATGATCTAACAGTGATGTTGGGGATGTAAAAACCTTGGCAAGTTTGGTGATGATCTAGTAGGGAAGTTGGGGATGTATAAACCTTGGCAAGTTTGGTGATGATCTAGTAGTGATGTTGGAGATGTATAAACCTTAACCAATTTGGTGATGATAAAGCAGTGATGGTGATGTATAAACCTTGGCCAGTTTGGTGATGATACCGCAGTGATGTTGGGGATGTATAAACCTTGTCCAGTTTGGTAATGATATAGCAGTGATGTTGGGGATGTATAAACCTTGGCCAGTTTGGTGATGACCTAGCAGTGATGCTAGGAATGTATAAACCTTGGCAAGTTTGGTGATGATCTAGCAGTGATGTTCGGGATGTATAATCCTTGGCAAGTTTGGTGATGCTCTAGTAGTGATGTTGGGGATGTATAAACCTTGGCTTTTTTGGTGATGATAAAGCAGTGATGTTGGGGATGTATAAACCTTGGCCAGTTTGGTGAAGATACAGCAGTGATGTTGGGGATGTATAAACTTTGCCCAGTTTGATAATGATATAGCAGTGATGTTGGGGATGTATAAACCTTGGCCAGTTTGGTGATGATCTAGCAGTGATGTTGTGGATGTATACATTTTGGCCAGTTTGGTGATAATCTAGCAGTGATGTTGGGGATGTATAAACCTTGGCTAGTTTGGTAATGATATAGCAGTGATGTTGGAGATGTATAAACCTTGGTCAGTTTGGTGATGATATAGCAGTGATGTTGGGGATTTTTAAAATTTGGCCAGTTTGATGATGATATAACAGGGATTGTGGGGATGTATAAACCATGGGCAGTTTGGTGATGATATAGCAGTGATGATGGGGATATATAAACTTTGGCCAGTTTGTTGATGATATAGCAGTGATGTTGGGGATGTATAAACCTTGGCCAGTTTGGTGATATAACAGTGATGTTGGGGATGTATAAACCTTGGCCAATTTGGTGATGATAAAGCAGTGATGTTGGGGATGTATAAATCTTGGCCAGTTTGGTGATGATCTAGCAGTGATGTTGGGGATGTATAAACCTTGGCTAGTTTGGTGATGATATAGCAGTGATGTTGGGGATGTATAAACCTTGCTCAGTTTGGTGATGATATAGCAGTGATGTTGGGGATGTATAAACCATGGCCAGTTTGGTGATGATATAGCAGCAATGCTGGGGATGTGTAAACCTTGGCCAGTTTGGTGATGATATAGCAGTGATGTTTGGGATGTATAAACCTTGGGCAGTTTGGTGATGATCTACCAGTGATGCTGGGGATGTATAAACCGTGGCAAATTTGGTGATGATCTAGTAGTGATGTTGGGGATGTATAAACCTTTGCCAATTTGGTGATGATAAAGCAGTGATGTTGTGGATGTATAAACCTTAGCCAGTTTGGTGATATTACAGCAGTGATGTTGGGGATGTATAAACTATAAACCTGGCCCAGTTTGGTAATGATATAGCAGTGATGTTGGGGATGTATAAACCTTGCCCAGTTTGGTAATGATATAGCAGTGATGTTGGGGATGTATAAACCTTGGCCAGTTTGGTGATGACCTAGCAGTGATGCTAGGAATGTATAAACCTTGGCAAGTTTGGTGATGATCTAGCAGTGATGTTCGGGATGTATAATCCTTGGCAAGTTTGGTGATGGTCTAGTAGTGATGTTGGGGATGTATAAACTTTGGCCTAGTTGGTGATGATAAAGCAGTGATGTTGGGGATGTATAAACCTTGGCCAGTTTGGTGATGATCTAGCAGTGATTTTGTGGATGTATAAATTTTGGCCACTTTAGTGATAATCTAGCAGTGATGTTGGGGATGTATAAACCTTGGCTAGTTTGGTGATGATATAGCAGTGATGTTGGGGATGTATAAACCTTGGTCAGTTTGGTGATGATATAGCAGTGATGTTGGGGATTTTTAAACTTTGGCCAGTATGGTGATGATATAACAGGGATTGTGGGGATGCATAAACCATGGGCAGTTTGGTGATGATATAGCAGTGATGATGGGGATATATAAACTTTGGCCAGTTTGGTGATGATATAACAGTGATGTTGGGGATGTATAAACCTTGGCCAATTTGGTAATGATAAAGCAGTGATGTTGGGGATGTATAAACCTTGGCCAATTTGGTAATGATAAAGCAGTGATGTTGGGGATGTATAAATCTTGGCCAGATTGGTGATGATCTAGCAGTGATGTTGGGGATGTATAAACCTGGCCCAGTTTGGTAATTATATAGAAGTGATGTTGGGGATGTATAAACCTTGGCCAGTTTTCTGATGATCTAGCAGTGATGTTGGGGATGTCTAAATCTTGGCCAGTTTGGTGATAATCTAGCAGTGATGTTGGGGATGCATAAACCTTGGCCAGTTTTGTGATGATCTAGCAGTGATGTTGGGGATGTCTAAATCTTGGCCAGTTTGGTGACGATCTAGCAGTGATGTAGGGGATGTTTAAACTTTGGCCAGTTTGTTGATGTTCTAGCAGTGATGTTTGGAATGTATAAACCTTGGGCAGTTTGGTGATGATCTAGCAGTGATGTTGGGGATGTAAAACCTTGGCAAGTTTGGTGATGATCTAGCAGTGATGTTGGGATGTATAAACCTTGGCAAGTTTGGTGATGATCTAGTAGTGATGTTTGGGATGTATAAACCTTGGCCAATTTGGTGATGATAAAGCAGTGATGTTGGGGATGTATAAACCTTGGCCAATTTGGTAATGATACAGCAGTGATATTGGGGATGTATAAACCTTGCCCAGTTTGGTAATGATATAGCAGTAATGTTGGGGATGTATAAACCTTGGCTAGTTTGGTGATGATTAAGCAGTGATGTTGGGGATGTATAAACCCTGGCCAGTTTGGTGATGATACAGCAGCGATGCTGGGGATGTATAAACTTTGGCCAGTTTAGTGATGATATAGCAGTGATGTTTGGGATGTATAAACATTGGGCAGTTTGTTGATGATCTAGCAGTGATGTTGGGGATGTATAAGCATTGGCAAGTTTGGTGATGATCTTGTAGTGATGTTGGGGATGTATAAACCTTGGCAAGTTTGGTGATGATCTAGTAGTGATGTTGGGGATGTATAAACCTTAACCAATTTGGTGATGATAAAGCAGTGATGTTGGTGATGTATAAACCTTGGCCAGTTTGGTGATGATACAGCAGTGATGTTGGGGATGTATAAACCTTGCCCAGTTTGGTAATGATATAGCAGTGATGTTGGGGATGTATAAACCTTGGCCAGAATGGTGATGATATAGCAGTGATGTTGGGGATATATAAATCTTGGCCAGTTTGGTGATAATCTAGCAGTGATGTTGGGGATGTATAAACCTTGGCTAGTTTGGTGATGATATAGCAGTGATATTGGGGATGTATAAACCTTGCCCAGTTTGGCAATGATATAGCAGTAATGTTGGGGATGTATAAACCTTGGCTAGTTTGGTGATGATTAAGCAGTGATGTTGGAGATGTATAAACCCTGGCCAGTTTGGTGATGATACAGCAGCGTTGCTGGGGATGTATAAACTTTGGCCAGTTTAGTGATAATATAGCAGTGATGTTTGGGATGTATCAACATTCGGCAGTTTGTTGATGATCTAGCAGTTTTGTTGGGGATGTATAAACATTGGCAAGTTTGGTGATGATCTTGTAGTGATGTTGGGGATGTATAAACCTTGGTAAGTTTGGTGATGATCTAGTAGTGATGTTGGGGATGTATAAACCTTAACCAATTTGGTGATGATAAAGCAGTGATGTTGGTGATGTATAAACCTTGGCCATTTTGGTGATGATACAGCAGTGATGTTGGGGATGTATAAACCTTGCCCAGTTTGGTAATGATATAGCAGTGATGTTGGGGATGTATAAACCTTGGCCAGAATGGTGATGATATAGCAGTGATATTGGGGATATATAAATCTTGGCCAGTTTGGTGATAATCTAGCAGTGATGTTGGGGATGTATAAACCTTGGCCAGTTTGGTGATGATCTAGCAGTTATGTTGGGGATGTTTAAACTTTGGCCAGTTTGGTGATGATATAGCAGTGATGTTCGGGGTGTATAAACCTTGGGCAGTTTGATGATGATCTAGCCGTGATGCTGAGGATGTATAAACCTTGTCAAGTGTGGTGATGATATAGCAGTGATGTTGGGGATGTATAAACCTTGTCAAGTTTGATGATCTAGTAGTGAAGTTGGGGATGCATAAACCTTGACCAATTTGGTGATGATAAAGCAGTGATGTTGGGGATGCAGAAACCTTGGCCAGTATGTTGATGATACAGCAGTGATGTTGGGGATGTATAAACCTTGCCCAGTTTGGTAATGATATAGCAGTGATGATGGGGATGTATAAAGCTTGGCCAGCTTGGTAATGATCTAGCAGTGATGTTGGGGATATATAAATCTTGGCCAGTTTGGTGATAATCTAGCAGTGATGTTGGGGATGTATAAACCTTGGCTAGTTTGGTGATGATATAGCAGTGATGTTGGGGATGTATAAACCTTGGTCATTCTAGTGATGATATAGCACTGATGTTGGGGATGTTTAACCTTTGGCCAGTTTGGTGATGATATGACAGGGATTGTGGGGATGCGTAAACCTAAGCTAGTTTTGTGATGATCTAGCAGTGATATTGGGGATGTATAAACCCAGGCCAGTTTGGCGATGATCTAGCAGTGATGTTGGGGATGTTTAAACTTTGGCCAGTTTGGTGATGATATAGCAGTGATGTTGGGGATGTAGAAACCTTGGGCAGTTTGGTGATGATATAGCAGTGATGTTGGTGATGTACAAACCTTGGCCAGTTTGGTGATGATATAGCAGTGATGTTGGGGATGTATAAACCTTGGCCAGTTTGGTGATGATATAGCAGTGATGTTGGGGATGTATAAACCATGGCAAATTTGGTGATGAAAAAGCAGTAATGTTGGGGATGTATAAACCTTGGCCAGTTTGGTGAAGATCTAGCAGTGATGTTGGGGATGTATAAATCTTGGCTATTTTGGTGATAATCTAGCACTGATGTTGGGGATGTATAAACTATAAACCTGGCCCAGTTTGGTAATGATATAGCAGTGATGTTGGGGATGTATAAACCTTGCCCAGTTTGGTAATGATATAGCAGTGATGTTGGGGATGTATAAACCTTGGCCAGTTTGGTGATGACCTAGCAGTGATGCTAGGAATGTATAAACCTTGGCAAGTTTGGTGATGATCTAGCAGTGATGTTCGGGATGTATAATCCTTGGCAAGTTTGGTGATGGTCTAGTAGTGATGTTGGGGATGTATAAACCTTGGCCTATTTGGTGATGATAAAGCAGTGATGTTGGGGATGTATAAACCTTGGCCAGTTTGGTGATGATCTAGCAGTGATTTTGTGGATGTATAAATTTTGGCCAGTTTAGTGATAATCTAGCAGTGATGTTGGGGATGTATAAACCTTGGCTAGTTTGGTGATGATATAGCAGTGATGTTGGGGATGTATAAACCTTGGTCAGTTTGGTGATGATATAGCAGTGATGTTGGGGATTTTTAAACTTTGGCCAGTATGGTGATGATATAACAGGGATTGTGGGGATGCATAAACCATGGGCAGTTTGGTGATGATATAGCAGTGATGATGGGGATATATAAACTTTGGCCAGTTTGGTGATGATATAGCACTGATGTTGGGGATGTATAAACCTTGGCCAGTTTGGTGATGATATAACAGTGATGTTGGGGATGTATAAACCTTGGCCAATTTGGTGATGATAAAGCAGTGATGTTGGGGATGTATAAATCTTGGCCAGTTTGGTGATGATCTAGCAGTGATGTTGGGGATGTATAAACCTGGCCCAGTTTGGTAATTATATAGAAGTGATGTTGGGGATGTATAAACCTTGGCCAGTTTTCTGATGATCTACCAGTTATGTTGGGGATGTCTAAATCTTGGCCAGTTTGGTGACGATCTAGCAGTGATGTAGGGGATGTTTAAACTTTGGCCAGTTTGTTGATGATCTAGCAGTGATGTTTGGAATGTATAAACCTTGGGCAGTTTGGTGATGATCTAGCAGTGATGTTGGGGATGTAAAACCTTGGCAAGTTTGGTGATGATCTAGCAGTGATGTTGGGATGTATAAACCTTGGCAAATTTGGTGATGATAAAGCAGTGATGTTGGGGATGTATAAACCTTTGCCAGTTTGGTAATGATACAGCAGTGATATTGGGGATGTATAAACCTTGCCCAGTTTGGTAATGATATAGCAGTAATGTTGGGGATGTATAAACCTTGGCTAGTTTGGTGATGATTAAGCAGTGATGTTGGGGATGTATAAACCCTGGAAAGTTTGGTGATGATACAGCAGCGATGCTGGGGATGTATAAACGTTGGCCAGTTTAGTGATGATATAGCAGTGATGTTTGGGATGTATAAACCTTGGGCAGTTTGTTGATGATCTAGCAGTGATGTTGGGGATGTATAAACATTGGCAAGTTTGGTGATGATCTTGTAGTGATGTTGGGGATGTATAAACCTTAACCAATTTGGTGTTGATACAGCAGTGATGTTGGGGATGTATAAACCTTGCCCAGTTTGGTAATGATATAGCAGTGATGTTGGGGATGTATAAACCTTGGCCAGAATGGTGATGATATAGCAGTGATGTTGGGGATATATAAATCTTGGCCAGTTTGGTGATAATCTAGCAGTGATGTTGGGGATGTATAAACCTTGGCTAGTTTGGTGATGATATAGCAGTGATGTTGGGGATGTATAAACTTTGACCAGTTTGGTGATGATATAACAGGGATTGTGGGGATGAATAAACCTTGGCCAGTCTTGTGATGATCTAGCAGTGATGTTGGGGATGTATAAACCTTGGCCAGTTTGGTGATGATCTAGCAGTTATGTTGGGGATGTTTAAACTTTGGCCAGTTTGGTGATGATATAGCAGTGATGTTGGGGTGTATAAACCTTGGGCAGTTTGATGATGATCTAGCAGTGATGCTGTGGATGTAGAAACCTTGTCAAGTTTGGTGATGATCTAGCAGTGATGTTGGGAATGTATAAACCTTGTCAAGTTTGATGATCTAGTAGTGAAGTTGGGGATGCATAAACCTTGACCAATTTGGTGATGATAAAGCAGTGATGTTGGGGATGCAGAAACCTTGGCCAGTTTGGTAATGATATAGCAGTGATGTTGGGGATGTATAAAGCTTGGCCAGCTTGGTAATGATCTAGCAGTGATGTTGGGGATATATAAATCTTGGCCAGTTTGGTGATAATCTAGCAGTGATGTTGGGGATGTATAAACCTTGGCTAGTTTGGTGATGATATAGCAGTGATGTTGGGGATGTATAAACCTTGGTCATTCTAGTGATGATATAGCACTGATGTTGGGGATGTTTAACCTTTGGCCAGTTTGGTGATGTTATGACAGGGATTGTGGGGATGCGTAAACCTAAGCTAGTTTTGTGATGATCTAGCAGTGATATTGGGGATGTATAAACCCAGGCCAGTTTGGCGATGATCTAGCAGTGATGTTGGGGATGTTTAAACTTTGGCCAGTTTGGTGATGATATAGCAGTGATGTTGGGGATGTAGAAACCTTGGGCAGTTTGGTGATGATATAGCAGTGATGTTCAGGATGTACAAACCTTGGCCAGTTTGGTGAGGATATAGCAGTGATGTTGGGGATGTATAAACCTTGGCCAGTTTGGTGATGATATAGCAGTGATGTTGGGGATGTATAAACCATGGCAAATTTGGTGATGAAAAAGCAGTAATGTTGGGGATGTATAAACCTTGGCCAGTTTGGTGAAGATCTAGCAGTGATGTTGGGGATGTATAAATCTTGGCTATTTTGGTGATAATCTAGCACTGATGTTGGGGATGTATAAACCTTGGCTAGTTAGGTGATGATATAGCAGTGATGTTGGGGGTGTATAAACCTTGGTCAGATTGGTGATGATATAGCAGTGATGTTTGGGATGTATAAAGCCTGGCCAGTTTGGTGATGGTATAGCAGCGATGCTGGGGATGTATAATCATTGGCCAGTTTGGTGATGATATAGCAGTGATGTTTGGAATGTATAAACCTTGGACAGTTTGGTGATGACCTAGCAGTGATGCTGGGATGTATAAACCTTGGCAAGTTTGGTGATGATCTAGCAGTGATGTTGGGGATGTATAAACCTTGGCAAGTTTGGTGATGATCTAGTAGTGATGTTGAGGATGTACAAACCTTGGCCAATTTGATGATGATAAAGCAGTGATGTTGGGGATGTATAAACCTTGGCCAGTTTGGTGATGATAGAGCAGTGATGTTGGGGGTGTATAAACCTTGCTCAGTTTAGTAATGATATAGCAGTGATGTTGGGGATGTATAAACCTTGGCCAGTTTGGTGATGATCTAGCAGTGATGCTGACGATGTATAAATATTGGCCAGTTTGGTGATAATCTAGCAGTGATGTTGGGGTTGTATAAACCTTGGCTAGTTTGGTGATGATATACCAGTGATGTTGGGGATGTATAAACCTTGGTCAGTCTGGTGATGATATAGCAGTAATATTGGGGATGTATAAACTTTGGCCAGTTTGGTGATGATATAACAGGGATTGTGGGGTTGCATAAAACTTGGCCAGTTTGGTGATGATACAGCAGTGATGTTGGGGATGCATAAACCTTGACCAGTTTGATGATCATATAGCAGCGATTTTGGGGATGTATAAACCTTGGCCAGTTTGGTGATGATCTAGCAGTGATGCTGGGGAATTTTTAAATCTTGGCCATTTTGGTGATACTCTAGCAGCGATGTTGGGTATGTATAAACCTTGGGTAGATTGGTGATGATATAGCATTGATGTTGGGGATGTATAAACCTTGGACAGTCTGGTGATGATATAGCAGTGATGTTGGGGATGTATAAACTTTGGCCAGTTTGGTGATGATATAACAGGGATTTTGTGGATGCATAAACCTTGGCCAGTTTTGTGATGATCTAGCAGTGATGTTGGGGATGTATAAACTTTGGGCAGTTTGGCCACAATCTAGCAGTGATGTTGGGGATGCTTAAACTTTGGCCAGTTTGGTGATGATATAGCAGTGATGTTGGGGATGTATAAACTTTGGGCAATTTGGTGATGATATAGCAGTGATGTTGGGGATGTATAAACCTTTGCCAGTTTGATAATGATATAGCAGTGATGTTGGGGATGTATAAACATTGGGCAGTTTGGTGATGACATAGCAGTGATATTGGGGATGTATAAACCTTGGCTAGTTTGATGATGATATAGCAGTAATGTTGGGAATGTATAAACCTTGGTCAGTTTAGTGAGGATATAGCAGTGATGTTGGGGATGTAAAAACCTTGGCCAGTTTGGTGATGATATAGCAGTGATGTTGGGGATTTAAAAACCTTGGCTAGTTGGGTGATAATATAGCCATGGTGTTGGGGATGTATAAACCTTGCCAAGTTTGGTGATGATATAACAGTGATGTTGGGGATGTACAAACCTTGGCCAGTTGGCTAATGATATAGCAGTGATGTTGGGGATGAATAAAGCTTTGAGAGTTAGGTGATGATATAGCAGTGATGATGGGGATGTAAAAACCTTGGCCAGTTGGGTGATGATCTAGCAGTGATGTTGGGGATGGTTAAACCTTGGCCAGTTTTTTGATGATATAGCAGTGATGTTGGGGATGTATAAACCTTGGCCAGTTAGGTAATGATATAGCAGTAATGTTGGGGATGTTTAAACTTTGGCCAGTTTGGTTATGATCTATCAGTGATGTTAGGAATTGTCTAAACTTTGGCCAGTTTGGTGATGATCAAGCAGTGATGTTGGGAATGTTTAAACCTTGGCCAGTTTGGTGATGCTCTAGCAGTGATGTTGGGGATGTATAAACCTTGGCAAGTTTGGTGATGATCTAGTAGTGATGTTTGGGATGTATAAACCTTGGCCAATTTGGTGATGATAAAGCAGTGATGTTGGGGATGTATAAACCTTGGCCAATTTGGTGATGATCAAGCAGTGATGTTGGGAATGACTAAACCTTGGCCAGTTTGGTAATGCTCTAGCAGTAATGTTGGGGATGTATAAACATTGGCCAGTTTGGTGAGGATCTAGCAGTGATGTTGGGGATGTATAATCTTTGGCCAGTTTGGTGTTTG
>NC_056743.1:1310743787-1310761077 GCF_019279795.1 Protopterus annectens | reverse complement strand
ATAAAAATCCCCAACTTTTCACTCCTAAGGAAATTTCCCCACCCCAAACCAAACTGGCCAAGGTTTATACATCCCCAACATCACTGCTATATCATCACCAAACTGGCCAAGGTTTATACATCCCCAACATCACTGCTATATCATCACCAAACTGGCCAAGGTTTATACATCCCCAACATCACTGCTATTTCATCACCAAACTGGCCAAGGTTTATACATTCCCAACATCACTGCTATATCATCACCAAACTAGCCAAGGTTTATACATCCCCAACATCACTGCTATATCATCACCAAACTGGTCAGGTTTATACATCCCCAACATCACTTCTAGATCATCACCAAACTGGCCAAGGTTTATACATCCCCAACATCACTGCTTTATCATCACCAAATTGGCCAAGGTTTATACATCCCCAACATCACTGCTATATCATCACCAAACTGGCCAAGGTTTATAAATCCCCAACATCACTGCTATATCATCATCAAACTGGGCAAGGTTTATATATCCCCAACATCACTGCTATATCATCACCAAACTGGTCAAGGTTTATACATCCCCAACATCACTGCTATATCATCACCAAACTGGCCAAGGTTTATACATCCCCAACATCACTGCTATATCATCACCAAACTGGCCAAGGTTTATACATCACCAACATCACTGCTATATCATCACCAAACTGGCCAAGGTTTATACATCCCCAACATCACTGCTATATCATCACCAAACTGGCCAAGGTTTATACATCCCCAACATCACTGCTATATCATCACCAAACTGGCCAAGGTTTATACATCCCCAACATCACTGCTATATCATCATGAAACTGGCCAAGGTTTATACATCCCCAACATCACTGCTAGATCATCACCAAACTGGCCAAGGTTTATACATCCCCAACATCACTGCTATATCATCACCAAACTGGCCAAGGTTTATACATCCCCAACATCACTGCTATATCATCACCAAACTGGCCAAGGTTTATACATCCCCAACATCACTGCTATATCATCACCAAACTGGCCAAGGTTTATACATCCCCAACATCACTGCTATATCATCACCAAACTGGCCAAGGTTTATACATCCCCAACATCACTGCTATATCATCACCAAACTGGCCAAGGTTTATACATCCCCAACATCACTGCTATATCATCACCAAACTGGCCAAGGTTTATACATCCCCAACATCACTGCTATATCATCACCAAACTGGCCAAGGTTTATACATCCCCAACATCACTGCTATATCATCACCAAACTGGCCAAGGTTTATACATCCCAACATCACTGCTATATCATCACCAAACTGGCCAAGGTTTATACATCCCCAACATCACTGCTAGATCATCACCAAACTGGCCAAGGTTTATACATCCCCAACATCACTGCTATATCATCACCAAACTGGCCAAGGTTTATACATCCCCAACATCACTGCTATATCATCACCAAACTGGCCAAGGTTTATACATCCCCAACATCACTGCTATATCATCACCAAACTGGCCAAGGTTTATACATCCCCAACATCACTGCTATATCATCACCAAACTGGCCAAGGTTTATACATCCCCAACATCACTGCTAGATCATCACCAAACTGGCCAAGGTTTATACATCCCCAACATCACTGCTATATCATCACCAAACTGGCCAAGGTTTATACATCCCCAACATCACTGCTATATCATCACCAAACTGGCCAAGGTTTATACATCCCCAACATCACTGCTATATCATCACCAAACTGGCCAAGGTTTATACATCCCCAACATCACTGCTATATCATCACCAAACTGGCCAAGGTTTATACATCCCCAACATCACTGCTATATCATCACCAAACTGGCCAAGGTTTATACATCCCCAACATCACTGCTTTATCATCACCAAACTGGCCAAGGTTTATACATCCCCAAAATCACTGCTATATCATCACCAAACTGGCCAAGGTTTATACATCCCCAACATCACTGCTATATCATCACCAAACTGGCCAAGGTTTATACATCCCCAACATCACTGCTATATCATCACCAAACTGGCCAAGGTTTATACATTCCCAACATCACTGCTATATCATCACCAAACTGGCCAAGGTTTATACATCCCCAACATCACTGCTATATCATCACCAAACTGGCCAAGGTTTATACATCCCCAAGATCACTGCTATATCATCACCAAACTGGTCAAGGTTTATACATCCCCAACATCACTGCTATATCATCACCAAACTGGCCAAGGTTTATACATCCCCAACATCACTGCTATATCATCACCAAACTGGCCAAGGTTTATACATCACCAACATCACTGCTATATCATCACCAAACTGGCCAAGGTTTATACATCACCAACATCACTGCTATATCATCACCAAATTGGCCAAGGTTTATACATCCCCAACATCACTGCTATATCATCACCAAACTGGCCAAGGTTTATACATCCCCAACATCACTGCTATATCATCACCAAACTGGCCAAGGTTTATACATCCCCAACATCACTGCTAGATCATCACCAAACTGGCCAAGGTTTATACATCCCCAACATCACTGCTATATCATCACCAAACTGGCCAAGGTTTATACATCCCCAACATCACTGCTATATCATCACCAAACTGGCCAAGGTTTATACATCCCCAACATCACTGCTATATCATCACCAAACTGGCCAAGGTTTATACATCCCCAACATCACTGCTAGATCATCACCAAACTGGCCAAGGTTTATACATCCCCAACATCACTGCTATATCATCACCAAACTGGCCAAGGTTTATACATCCCCAACATCACTGCTATATCATCACCAAACTGGGCAAGGTTTATACATCCCCTTCAGCACTGCTAAATCATCACCAAACTGGCCAAGGTTTATACATCCCCAACATCACTGCTATATCATCACCAAACTGGCCAAGGTTTATACATCCCCAACATCACTGCTATATCATCACCAAACTGGTCAAGGTTTATACATCCCCAACATCACTGCTATATTATCACCAAACTGGCCAAGGTTTATACATTTCCAACATCACTGCTATATCATCACCAAACTGGCCAAGGTTTATACATCCCCAACATCACTGCTATATCATCACCAAACTGGCCAAGGTTTATACATCCCCAACATCACTGCTATATCATCACCAAACTGGCCAAGGTTTATACATCCCCAACATCACTGCTATATCATCACCAAACTGGCCAAGGTTTATACATCCCCAACATCACTGCTATATCATCACCAAACTGGCCAAGGTTTATACATCCCCAACATCACTGCTAGATCATCACCAAACTGGCCAAGGTTTATACATCCCCAACATCACTGCTATATCATCACCAAACTGGCCAAGGTTTATACATCCCCAACATCACTGCTATATCATCACCAAACTGGCCAAGGTTTATACATCCCCAACATCACTGCTATATCATCACCAAACTGGCCAAGGTTTATACATCCCCAACATCACTGCTATATCATCACCAAACTGGCCAAGGTTTATACATCCCCAACATCACTGCTATATCATCACCAAACTGGCCAAGGTTTATACATCCCCAACATCACTGCTATATCATCACCAAACTGGCCAAGGTTTATACATCCCAAACATCACTGCTATATCATCACCAAACTGTCCAAGGTTTATACATCCCCAACATCACTGCTATATCATCACCAAACTGGCCAAGGTTTATACATCCGAACATCACTGCTATATCATCACCAAACTGGCCAAGGTTTATACATCTCCAACATCACTGCGATATCATCACCAAACTGGCCAAGCTTTATACATTCCCAACATCACTGCTATATCATCACCAAACTGGCCAAGGTTTATACATCCCCAACATCACTGCTATATCATCACCAAACTGGCCAAGGTTTATACATCCCCAACATCACTGCTATATCATCACCAAACTGGCCAAGGTTTATACATCCCCAACATCACTGCTAAATCATCACCAAACTGGGCAAGGTTTCTACATCCCCAACCTTACTGCTATATCATCACCAAACTGGCCAAGGTTTACACATCACCAACATCACTGCTATATCATCACCAAACTGGCCAACGTTTATACATCACCAACATCACTGCTATATCATCACCAAACTGCCCAAGGTTTATACATCCCCAACATCACTGCTATATCATCACCAAACTGGCCAAGGTTTATACATCCCCAACATCACTGCTATATCATCAC
Source organism: Protopterus annectens (assembly GCF_019279795.1). Lineage (NCBI taxonomy): Eukaryota > Metazoa > Chordata > Ceratodontiformes > Protopteridae > Protopterus > Protopterus annectens. Next base: position 1,310,756,817 of record NC_056743.1, on the reverse strand, counting down.
CAAACTGGCCAAGGTTTATACATCCCCAACATCACTGCTAGAGCATCACCAAACTGGCCAAGGTTTAAACATCCTCAACATCACTGTTATATCATCACCAAACTGGCCAAGGTTTATACATCCCCAACATCACTGCTATATCATCACCAAACTGGCCAAGGTTTATACATCTCCAACATCACTGCTATATCATCACCAAACTGGCCAAGGTTTATACATCCCCAACATCACTGCTATATCATCACCAAACTGGCCAAGGTTTATACATCCCCAACATCACTGCTATATCATCACCAAACTGGCCAAGGTTTATACATCCCCAACATCACTGATATATCATCACCAAACTGGCCAAGGTTTATACATCCCCAACATCACTGCTATATCATCACCAAACTGTCCAAGGTTTATACATCCCCAACATCACTGCTATATCATCACCAAACTGGCCAAGGTTTATACATCCCCAACATCACTGCTATATCATCACCAAACTGGCCAAGGTTTATACATCCCCAACATCACTGCTATATCATCACCAAACTGGCCAAGGTTTATACATCCCCAACATCACTGCTATATCATCACCAAACTGGCCAAGGTTTATACATCCCCAACATCACTGCTATATCATCACCAAACTGGCCAAGGTTTATACATCCCCAACATCACTGCTATATCATCACCAAACTGGCCAAGGTTTATACATCCCCAACATCACTGCTAGATCATCACCAAACTGGCCAAGGTTTATACATCCCCAACATCACTGCTATATCATCACCAAACTGGCCAAGGTTTATACATCCCCAACATCACTGCTATATCATCACCAAACTGGCCAAGGTTTATACATCCCCAACATCACTGCTATATCATCACCAAACTGGCCAAGGTTTATACATCCCCAACATCACTGCTATATCATCACCAAACTGGCCAAGGTTTACACATCCCCAACATCACTGCTATATCATCACCAAACTGGCCAAGGTTTATACATCCCCAACATCACTGCTATATCATCACCAAACTGGCCAAGGTTTATACATCCCCAACATCACTGCTATATCATCACCAAACTGGCCAAGGTTTATACATCCCCAACATCACTGCTTTATCATTACCTAACTGGCCAAGGTTTATACATCCCCAACATCACTGCTATATCATCAAAAAACTGGCCAAGGATAATACATCCCAAACATAACTGCCAGATCATTACAAAACTGGCCAAGGTTTAACCATCCCCAACATCACTGCTATATCATCACCAAACTGGCCAAGGTTAATACATCCCCAACATCACTGATATATCATCACCAAACTGGCCAAGGTTTATACATCCCCAACATCACTGCTATATCATCACCACACTGGCCAAGGTTAATACATCCCCAACATCACTGCTATATCATCACCAAACTGGCCAAGGTTAATACATCCCCAACATCACTGATATATCATCACCAAACTGGCCAAGGTTTATACATCCCCAACATCACTGCTATATCATCACCAAACTGGCCAATGTTTTTACATCCCCATCATCATTGCAAGATCACCAACAAACTGGCCAAGGTTCCTACATCCCCAACATCACTGCTATATCATCACCAAACTGGCCAAGGTTTATACATCCCCAACATCACTGCTATATCATCACCAAACTGGCCAAGGTTTATACATCCCCAACATCACTGCTATATCATCACCAAACTGGCCAAGGTTTATACATCCCCAACATCACTGCTATATCATCACCAAACTGGCCAAGGTTTATACATCCCCAACATCACTGCTATATCATCACCAAACTGACCAAGGTTTGAAAATCACCAACATCACTGCTAAATCATCACCAAACTGTCCAAGGTTTACACATCAGCAACATCACTGCTATATCCTCACCAAACTGGCCAAGGTATATATATCCGAACATTACTGCTATATCATCACCAAACTGGCCAATGATTATACATCCCCAACATCAAGGCTATATCATCAACAAACTGGCCAAGGTTTATAAATTCCCAACATCACTGCTATATCATCACCAAACTGGCCAAGGTTTATACATCCCCAACATCACTGCTAGATCATCACCAAACTGGCCAAGGTTTATACATCCCCAACATCACTGCTATATCATCACCAAATTGGCCAAGGTTTATACATCCCCAACATCACTGCTCTATCATCACCAAATTGATGAGGGATTATACATCCCCTACATCACTGCTAGATCATCACCAAACTGGCCAAGGTTTATACATCCCCAACATCACTGCTATATCATCACCAAACTGGCCAAGGTTTATACATCCCCAACATCACTGCTATATCATCACCAAACTGGCCAAGGTTTATACATCCCCAACATCACTGCTATATCATCACCAAACTGGCCAAGGTTTATACATCCCCAACATCACTGCTATATCATCACCAAACTGGCCAAGGTTTATACATCCCCAACATCACTGCTATATCATCACCAAACTGGCCAAGGTTTATACATCCCCAACATCACTGCTAGATCATCACCAAACTGGCCAAGGTTTATACATCCCCAACATCACTGCTATATCATCACCAAACTGGCCAAGGTTTATACATCCCCAACATCACTGCTATATCATCACCAAACTGGCCAAGGTTTATACATCCCCAACATCACTGCTGTATCATCACCAAACTGGCCAAGGTTTATACATCCCCAACATCACTGCTTTATCATCACCAAATTGGCCAAGGTTTATACATCCCCAACATCACTGCTATATCATCACCAAACTGGCCAAGGTTTATACATCCCCAACATCACTGCTATATCATCACCAAACTGGCCAAGGTTTATACATCCCCAACATCACTGCTATATCATCACCAAACTGGCCAAGGTTTATACATCCCCAACATCACTGCTATATCATCACCAAACTGGCCAAGGTTTATACATCCCCAACATCACTGCTATATCATCACCAAACTGGCCAAGGTTTATACATCCCCAACATCACTGCTAGATCATCACCAAACTGGCCAAGGTTTATACATCCCCAACATCACTGCTAGATCATCACCAAACTGGCCAAGGTTTATACATCCCCAACATCACTGCTATATCATCACCAAACTGGCCAAGGTTTATACATCCCCAACATCACTGCTATATCATCACCAAACTGGCCAAGGTTTATACATCCCCAACATCACTGCTATATCATCACCAAACTGGCCAAGGTTTATACATCCCCAACATCACTGCTATATCATCACCAAACTGGCCAAGGTTTATACATCCCCAACATCACTGCTATATCATCACCAAACTGGCCAAGGTTTATACATCCCCAACATCACTGCTAGATCATCACCAAACTGGCCAAGGTTTATACATCCCCAACATCACTGCTATATCATCACCAAACTGGCCAAGGTTTATACATCCCCAACATCACTGCTATGTCATCACCAAACTGGCCAAGGTTTTTACATCCCCATCATCACTGCTATATCATCACCAAACTGGCCAAGGTTTATACATCCCCAACATCACTGCTATATCATCACCAAATTGCACAAGGTTTATATACCCCCAACATCACTGCTATATCATCACCACACTGGTCAAGGTTTATACATCCCCAACATCACTGCTATATCATCACCAAACTGGCCAAGGTTTATACATCCCCAACATCACTGCTATATCATCACCAAACTGGCAAAGGTTTATACATCCCCAACATCACTGCTATATCATCACCAAAACTGGCCAAGGTTTATATATCCCCAACATCACTGCTATATCATCACCAAACTGGCCAAGGTTTATACATCCCCAACATCACTGCTATATCATCACCAAACTGGCCAAGGTTTATACATCCCCAACATCACTGCTATATCATCACCAAACTGGCCAAGGTTTATACATCCCCAACATCACTGCTATATCATCACCAAACTGGCCAAGGTTTATACATCCCCAACATCACTGCTATATCATCACCAAACTGGCCAAGGTTTATACATCCCCAACATCACTGCTATATCATCACCAAACTGGCCAAGGTTTATACATCCCCAACATCACTGCTAGATCATCACCCAACTGGCCAAGGTTTTTACATCCCCAACATCACTGCTATATCATCACCAAACTGGCCAAGGTTTATACATCCCCAACATCACTGCTATATCATCACCAAACTGGCCAAGGTTTATACATCCCCAACATCACTGCTATATCATCACCAAACTGGCCAAGGTTTATACATCCCCAACATCACTGCTATATCATCACCAAACTGGCCAAGGTTTATACATCCCCAACATCACTGCTATATCATCACCAAACTGGCCAAGGTTTATACATCCCCATCATCACTGCTATATCATCACCAAACTGGCCAAGGTTTTTTACATCCCCAACATCACTGCTATATCATCACCTAACTGGCCAAGGTTTATACATCCCCAACATCACTGCTATATCATCAAAAAACTGGCCAAGGTTAATACATCCCAACATCACTGCTATATCATCACCAAACTGGCCAAGGTTTATACATCCCCAACATCACTGCTATATCATCACCAAACTGGCCAAGGTTTATACATCCCCAACATCACTGCTATATCATCACCAAACTGGCCAAGGTTTATACATCCCCAACATCACTGCTAGATCATCACCAAACTGGCCAAGGTTTATACATCCCCAACATCACTGCTATATCATCACCAAACTGGCCAAGGTTTATACATCCCCAACATCACTGCTATATCATCACCAAACTGGCCAAGGTTTATACATCCCCAACATCACTGTTATATCATCACCAAACTGGCCAAGGTTTATACATCCCCAACATCACTGCTATATCATCACCAAACTGGCCAAGGTTTATACATCCCCAACATCACTGCTATATCATCACCAAACTGGCCAAGGTTTATACATCCCCAACATCACTGCTATATCATCACCAAACTGGCCAAGGTTTATACATCCCCAACATCACTGCTAGATCATCACCAAACTGGCCAAGGTTTATACATCCCCAACATCACTGCTATATCATCACCACACTGGCCAAGGTTAATACATCCCCAACATCACTGCTATATCATCACCAAACTGGCCAAGGTTTATACATTCCCAACATCACAGTTATATCATCAGCAAGTGGACAAAGTTTATACATCCCCAACATCACTACTATATCATCACCAAACTGGCCAATGTTTTTACATCCCCATCATCACTGCTATATCATCACCAAACTGGCCAAGGTTTATACATCCCCAACATCACTGCTATATCATCACCAAACTGGCCAAGGTTTATACATCACCAACATCACTGCTATATCATCACCAAACTGGCCAAGGTTTATACATCCCCAACATCACTGCTATATCATCACCAAACTGCCCAAGGTTGATACATCCCCAATATCACTGCTATATCATCATGAAACTGGCCAAGGTTTATACATCCCCAACATCACTGCTAGATCATCACCAAACTGGCCAAGGTTTATACATCCCCAACATCACTGCTAGATCATCAACAAACTGGCCAAGGTTTATAAATTCCCAACATCAATGCTATATCATCATCAAACTGGCCAAGGTTTATTCATCACCAGCATCACTGCTATATCATCACCAAACTGGCCAAGGTTTATACATCACCAACATCACTGCTATATCATCACCAAACTGGCCAAGGTTTATACATCCCCAACATCACTGCTATATCATCACCAAACTGGCCAAGGTTTATACATCCCCAACATCACTGCTATATCATCACCAAACTGGCCAAGGTTTATACATCCCCAACATCACTGCTATATCATCACCAAACTGGCCAAGGTTTATACATCACCAACATCACTGCTATATCATCACCAAACTGGCCAAGGTTTATACATCCCCAACATCACTGCTATATCATCACCAAACTGGCCAAGGTTTTTACATCCCCAACATCACTGCTATATCATCACCAAACTGGCCAAGGTTTATACATCCCCAACATCACTGCTATATCATCACCAAACTGGCCAAGGTTTATACATCCCCAACATCACTGCTATATCATCACCAAACTGGCCAAGGTTTATACATCCCCAACATCACTGCTATATCATCACCAAACTGGCCAAGGTTTATACATCCCCAACATCACTGCTATATCATCACCAAACTGGCCAAGGTTTATACATCCCCAACATCACTGCTATATCATCACCAAACTGGCCAAGGTTTATACATCCCCAACATCACTGCTATATCATCACCAAACTGGCCAAGGTTTATACATCACCAACATCACTGCTATATCATCACCAAACTGGCCAAGGTTTATACATCCCCAACATCACTGCTATATCATCACCAAACTGGCCAAGGTTTATACATCCCCAACATCACTGCTATATCATCACCAAACTGGCCAAGGTTTATACATCCCCAACATCACTGCTAGATCATCACCAAACTGGCCAAGGTTTATACATCCCCAACATCACTGCTAGATCATCACCAAACTGGCCAAGGTTTATACATCCCCAACATCACTGCTATATCATCACCAAACTGGCCAAGGTTTATACATCCCCAACATCACTGCTATATCATCACCAAACTGGCCAAGGTTTATACATCCCCAACATCACTGCTATATCATCACCAAACTGGCCAAGGTTTATACATCCCCAACATCACTGCTATATCATCACCAAACTGGCCAAGGTTTATACATCCCCAACATCACTGCTATATCATCACCAAACTGGCCAAGGTTTATACATCACCAACATCACTGCTATATCATCACCAAACTGGCCAAGGTTTATACATCACCAACATCACTGCTATATCATCACCAAACTGCCCAAGGTTTATACATCCCCAACATCACTGCTATATCATCACCAAACTGGCCAAGGTTTATACATCCCCAACATCACTGCTAGATCATCACCAAACTGGCCAAGGTTTATACATCCCCAACATCACTGCTAGATCATCACCAAACTGGCCAAGGTTTATACATCCCCAACATCACAGTTATATCATCAACAAACTGGCCAAGGTTTATACATCCCCAACATCACTGCTATATCATCACCAAACTGGCCAAGGTTTATACATCCCCAACATCACTGCTATATCATCACCAAACTGGCCAAGGTTTATACATCCCCAACATCACTGCTATATCATCACCAAACTGGCCAAGGTTTATACATCCCCAACATCACAGTTATATCATCAACAAACTGGCCAAGGTTTATTCATCACCAGCATCACTGCTATATCATCAAGAAACTGGCCAATGTTTATACATCCCCAACATCACTGCTCTATCATCACCAAATTGACGAGGGTTTATACATCCCCAACATCACTGCTGTATCATCACCAAACTGGCCAAGGTTTATACATCCCCAACATCACTGCTATATCATCACCAAACTGGCCAAGGTTTAAACATCCCCAACATCACTGCTATATCATCACCAAACTGGCCAAGGTTTATACATCCCCAACATCACTGCTATATCATCACCAAACTGGCCAAGGTTTGTACATCCCCAACATCACTGCTATATCATCACCAAACTGGCCAAGGTTTATACATCCACAACATCACTGCTATATCATCACCAAACTGGCCAAGGTTTCTACATCCCCAACATCACTGCTATATCATCACCAAACTGGCCAAGGTTTATACATCCCCAACATCACTGCTATATCATCACCAAACTGGCTAAGGTTTATACATCCCCAACATTAGTGCTATATCATCACCAAACTGGCTAAGGTTTATACATCACCAACATCACTGCTATATCATCACCAAACTTCCCAAGGTTTATACATCCTCAACATCACTGCTATATCATCACCAAACTGCCCAAGGTTGATACATCCCCAATATCACTGCTATATCATCATGAAACTGGCCAACGTTTATACATCCCCAACATCACTGCTAGATCATCACCAAACTGGCCACAGTTTATACATCCCCAACATCACTGCTATATCATCACCAAACTGGCCAAGGTTTATACATCCCCAACATCACTGCTATATCATCACCAAACTGGCCAAGGTTTATACATCCCCAACATCACTGCTATATCATCACCAAACTGGCCAAGGTTTATACATCCCCAACATCACTGCTATATCATCACCAAACTGGCCAAGGTTTATACATCCCCAACATCACTGCTATATCATCACCAAACTGGCCAAGGTTTATACATCCCCAACATCACTGCTAGATCATCACCAAACTGGCCAAGGTTTTTACATCCCCAACATCACTGCTATATCATCACCAGCATCACTGCTATATCATCAACAAACTGGCCAAGGTTTATACATCCCCAACATCACTGCTCTATCATCACCAAACTGGCCAAGGTTTATACATCCCCAACATCACTGCTATATCATCACCAAACTGGCCAAGGTTTATACATCCCCAACATCACTGCTATATCATCACCAAACTGGCCAAGGTTTATACATCCCCAACATCACTGCTATATCATCACCAAACTGGCCAAGGTTTATACATCCCCAACATCACTGCTATATCATCACCAAATTGGCCAAGGTTTATACATCCCCAACATCACTGCTATATCATCACCAAACTGGCCAAGGTTTATACATATCCAACATCACTGCTATAGCATCACCAAACTGGCCAAGGTTTAAACATCCACAACATCACTGCTTATATCATCACCAAACTGGTCAAGGTTTTACATCCCCAACATCACTGATATATCATCAGCAAAATGGCGAAGGTTTCTACATCTCGAACATGACTGATATATCATCACCAAACTGGCCAAGTTTTATACATCCCCAACATCACTGCTATATCATCACCAAACTGGCCAAGGTTTATACATCCCCAACATCACTGCTATATCATCACCAAACTGGCCAAGGTTTAACCATCCCCAACATCACTGCTATATCATCACCACACTGGCCAAGGTTAATACATCCCCAACATCACTGCTATATCATCACCAAACTGGCCAAGGTTTATACATCCCCAACATCACTGCTATATCATCACCAAACTGGCCAAGGTTTATACATCCCCAACATCACTGCTATATCATCACCAAACTGGCCAAGGTTTATACATCCCCAACATCACTGCTATATCATCACCAAACTGGCCAAGGTTTATACATCCCTAACATCACTGCTATATCATCACCAAACTGGCCAAGGTTTATACATCCCCAACATCACTGCTAGATCATCACCAAACTGGCCAAGGTTTCTACATCCCCAGCATCACTGATATATCATCATCAAGTTGGCCAAGGCTTATACATCCACAACATCACTGCTAGATCATCACCAAACTGGCCAAGGTTTATACATCCCCAACATCACTGCTATATCATCACCAAACTGGCCAAGGTTTATATATCCCCAACATCACTGCTATATCATCACCAAACTGGCCAAGGTTTATACATCCCCAACATCACTGCTATATCATCACCAAACTGGCCAAGGTTTATACATCCCCAACATCACTGCTATATCATCACCAAACTGGCCAAGGTTTATACATCCCCAACATCACTGCTATATCATCACCAAACTGGCCAAGGTTTATACATCCCCAACATCACTGCTTTATTATCACCAAACTGGCCAAGGTTTATACATCCCCAACATCACTGCTATATCATCACCAAACTGGCCAAGGTTTATACATCCCCAACATCACTGCTATATCATCACCAAACTTGCCAAGGTTTATACATCCCCAACATCACTGCTATGCCATCACCAAACTGCCCAAGGTTTATACATCCCCAACATCACTGCTATATCATCACCAAACTGGCCAAGGTTTATACATCCCCAACATCACTGCTATATCATCACCAAACTGGCGAAGGTTTATACATCCCCAACATCACTGCTATATCATCACCAAACTGGCCAAGGTTTATACATCCCCAACATCACTGCTATATCATCACCAAACTGGCCAAGGTTTATACATCCCCAACATCACTGCTATATCATCACCAAACTGGCCAAGGTTTATACATCCCCAACATCACTGCTATATCATCACCAAACTGGCCAAGGTTTATACATCCCCAACATCACTGCTATATCATCACCAAACTGGCCAAGGTTTATACATCCCCAACATCACTGCTATATCATCACCAAACTGGCCAAGGTTTATACATCCCCAACATCACTGCTATTTCCTCACCAAACTGGCCAAGGTTTATACATCCCCGCCATCACTGCTATATCATCACCAAACTGGGCAAGGTTTCTACATCCCCAACATCACTGCTATATCATCACCAAACTGGCAAAGGTTTATACATCCCCAACATCACTGCTATATCATTACCAAACTGGCCAAGGTTTATACATCCCCAACATCACTGCTATATCATCACCAAACTGGCCAAGGTTTATACATCCCCAACATCACTGCTATATCATCACCAAACTGGCCAAGGTTTATACATCCCCAACATCACTGCTATATCATCACCAAACTGGCCAAGGTTTATACATCCCCAACATCACTGCTAGATCATCACCAAACTGGCCAAGGTTTATACATCCCCAACATCACTGCTATATCATCACCAAACTGGCCAAGGTTTATACATCCCCAACATCACTGCTATTTCATTACCAAACTGGCTAAGGTTTATACATCCCCAACATCACTGCTATATCATCACCAAACTGGCCAAGGTTTATACATCCCCAACATCACTGCTATATCATCACCAAACTGGCCAAGGTTTATACATCCCCAACATCACTGCTATATCATCACCAAACTGGCCAAGGTTTATACATCCCCAACATCACTGCTATATCATCACCAAACTGGCCAAGGTTTATACATCCCCAACATCACTGCTAGATCATCACCAAACTGGCCAAGGTTTATACATCCCCAACATCACTGCTATATCATCACCAAACTGGCCAAGGTTTATACATCCCCAACATCACTGCTATATCATCACCAAACTGGCCAAGGTTTATACATCCCCAACATCACTGCTATATCATCACCAAACTGGCCAAGGTTTATACATCCCCAACATCACTGCTATATCATCACCAAACTGGCCAAGGTTTATACATCCCCAACATCACTGCTAGATCATCACCAAACTGGCCAAGGTTTATACATCCCCAACATCACTGCTATATCATCACCAAACTGGCCAAGGTTTATACATCCCCAACATCACTGCTATATCATCACCAAACTGGCCAAGGTTTATACATCCCCAACATCACTGCTATATCATCACCAAACTGGCCAAGGTTTATATATCCCCAACATCACTGCTATATCATCACCAAACTGGCCAAGGTTTTTACATCCCCAACATCACTGCTATATCATCACCAAACTGGCCAAGGTTTATACATCCCCAACATCACTGCTATATCATCACCAAACTGGCCAAGGTTTTTACATCCCCATCATCACTGCTATATCATCACCAAACTGGCCAAGGTTTATAAATCCCCAACATCACTGCTATATCATCACCAAACTGGCCAAGGTTTATACATCCCCAACATCACTGCTAGATCATCACCAAACTGGCCAAGGTTTATACATCCCCAACATCACTGCTATATCATCACCAAACTGGCCAAGGTTTATACATCCCCAACATCACTGCTATATCATCACCAAACTGGCCAAGGTTTATACATCCCCAGCATCACTGCTATATCATCACCAAACTGGCCAAGGTTTATACATCCCAACATCACTGCTATATCATCACCAAACTGGCCAAGGTTTATACATCCCCAACATCACTGCTATATCATCACCAAACTGGCCAAGGTTTATACATCCCCAACATCACTGATATATCATCAGCAAACTGGCCAAGGTATATATATCCGAACATCACTGCTATATCATCACCAAACTGGCCAATGTTTATACATCCCCAACATCACTGCTATATCATCACCAAACTGGCCAAGGTTTATACATCCCCAACATCACTGCTATATCATCACCAAACTGGCCAAGGTTTATACATCCCCAACATCACTGCTATATCATCACCAAACTGGCCAAGGTTTATACATCCCCAACATCACTGCTATATCATCACCAAACTGGCCAAGGTTTATACATCCCCAACATCACTGCTATATCATCACCAAACTGGCCAAGGTTTATACATCCCCAACATCACTGCTATATCATCACCAAACTGGCCAAGGTTTATACATCCCCAACATCACTGCTATATCATCACCAAACTGGCCAAGGTTTATACATCCCCAACATCACTGCTATATCATCACCAAACTGGCCAAGGTTTATACATCCCCAACATCACTGCTAGATCATCACCAAACTGGCCAAGGTTTATACATCCCCAACATCACTGCTATATCATCACCAAACTGGCCAAGGTTTATACATCCCCAACATCACTGCTATATCATCACCAAACTGGCCAAGGTTTATACATCCCCAACATCACTGCTAGATCATCACCAAACTGGCCAAGGTTTATACATCCCCAACATCACTGCTATATCATCACCAAACTGGCCAAGGTTTATACATCTGAACATCACTGCCATGTCATCACCAAACTGGCCAAGGTTTATACATCCCCAACATCACTGCTATATCATCACCAAACTGGCCAAGGTTTATACATCCCCAACATCACTGCTATATCATCACCAAACTGGCCAAGGTTTATACATCCCCAACATCACTGCTATATCATCACCAAACTGGCCAAGGTTTATACATCCCCAACATCACTGCTATATCATCACCAAACTGGCCAAGGTTTATACATCCCCAACATCACTGCTATATCATCAACAAACTGGCCAAGGTTTATACATCCCCAACATCACTGCTCTATCATCACCAAATTGACGAGGGTTTATACAACCC